>NC_041055.1:6346535-6596535 GCF_900634775.1 Gouania willdenowi | reverse complement strand
GTTTTTGCTCCTTTTAATGCATTTTTGCTACATTACTTGCATTTCCACCACTTTTCCCACCTAATGGTGCATATGTTGATCCATTATTGTCACTTTTAACCTTTTTTCTACATAATTCATGCTTATTTTTGCCAATTTAACCACAATCACGGTTTTTCATGCCCATTATTTGCCAGTTTAAACTAACTGTTCCCACTTTTTAAGGCCAGTGTCACGGTCTGAGTTTACCTTTTACTGAGATCGATTATGATCATGCCCACTACCGGAAAATAAATGTTTGCTAGTTCTGCCATGCTGAGATTGAAAATTGTTACAATCTCTGTGCATGGCTAATCCAGCACGGGTACATCTCAGTACGTAGCGGTGGCGTACTGAGATTGTAAGAGAATCTCAGTACGGAGGTAAACTGACTGTGACAACGAGCTACCGGACTAAAAACGCCGCTCACTTTGTTCTTGTGTGTACACAAGCTAAAATCACTACTTCTCTGTTATTCGTGAACAGATCGGGCTGAAATTTGGTAGCTATAATCTATGGATGTGTACGCATTGACGGTTGGAGGCCAATTATTGATTTGGGGCCCCAAAAAGAAGGAGAAAAAAAGAAAGTTGATTTCACATTTATTTGCGAGTCATATATTACGACGGTTGGTGGTACAGAATCACTGGCACATACCAATATATAAATGGGGCCCATTACTCTGTACATGTAATGGGGGAACCAGGGGGCCCCATTCTTCAAATGACGACTCCTCAGTTAGTTCTCGTTAGATCGGTATGCAGTTTGGTATGAATATGATGAGACGCTCAGAGCGCTTTTTTTGAAATGGGGCCCACCCCCCATTTCCAAACGTAGATTATGATTATACCTCGCACAATTCAATGAGAGGCCTCCTGTTTTAGGCAATTTCTCAATATATGAATGGGGCCATTACTCTGTATGTGCCACTTTTCAAAGGACGACTCCTCCGTTAATGCTCGTTGAATTGGGCTGTAATCTGACATGGAAATTCTATGAACAGATGTCAAGAGCCTCTCTGAGACTTTTTCCGATCATTTCTCAATTTATCGTAACATGGTCGTGTGATATATCGTTTCAAAGGTAATTCAACGTAGATTATGATTTTACGTTGCACAATTTCATTTGTTTTACTCAGTGGGCCCGAGTTATTTCACTAAATTTTTGGAAAATTGGTATGTGCTATTTGGTGCTGAGACGTAGTTCATCAGAACTTGTTAAATAACATTAACCCAAACCCAAGGTTTTGCCACTTTTAAGCCAAAATTGACGTTTGGAACACTTTTTCTGTCCGTCCACTCTAATATGCAACTTTTAACCAATTTCTGTGGTTTTTAAAATTCCATTTCACCACCTTTTACACCATTTTTAGTCACTTTTAACCCATTTTATTTCTGAATAAAAGAATGATTTACATCTTTAAGCTGACTATATACTGTGGTGCAAATAATAAACTTCCTGGATAAATTGGATGAATATTATTCAGATTCTTTCCCCTTTATTCCCCCTAACGTAACGAGAACGTAAACCTGCAATCAAAAGGAAGAAGAACAAAGTGGCATCAGGCGACACGGAAAAAGATCTTTATTCATGAACTGTTTGCACAAGCAGTCCCACACGCAGCGTCCACCCCGTCCCGACAGAATCATCATCCAAAAACAAAATAAAAGATTTCATCATGAATCACTGAATAATATCATCAGCACCTCCATCCTCTCCACAACAAGCCCCAAAGCCGCCAGTAGTTTGTGTTCTCTTTAAGTCTATGTGAACCGGAGAGCGAGCTCACCACCGAACGCAATAAATACCAAAAAGAGCAAAAGAGTCCGGCACTCCAACAAAAATATTCATCTGGAACTGGCAGGAAGGAGATCTCTAATAAGTCTTTATGTGCAAGATCGGAGCCGAAGTCGTCACCACGAACATTTAGTCACATCGAAAAAAACCACCCGTGACCTTCAACGCCCCTCCACAAGGTCGCTCTCTTCTCTACGGTACACTTTTTTTTTTAAATAAACCTAGAGCATTTTCTCATTTCATATACACATATATTTATATATACTTTCATTTATTTATTTTTTTTTCCTATAAGCCGTTGGTGTTTTTGCGCCGTGTCGTTGTAAGTCTGTGTTTGTGTGACTCAAAAAACACTAAAGTAAGAGTTTCCATGAGGATGATGATGATGAAGAGGCCAGTGTGAAAGAAAAACCAGATATTTGGTCACAGTTTGTGTATCTTCGTGTGTGTGTGTGTGTGTGTGTGTGTGTGTGTGGTCCCTCTACATCATTGAACAGTTTGTTTTTGGCACAATAAACAACTATTAAGCAACACGTTTTAACTAAGAAAAAAAAAAAAAACAAGTGCAACCCCCCCCTCCCCACCCCCCAACAAATCCTCCATGGAAACAACAGAAACTGATTTACAAAAATAAAAGACAACTTTTCTCTAAAACAACCAAATCCCCCACCTGAAGGAAAAACACGACAGTGCGATACGTTAAGGAAGAAAACAAAACAATCTCATTAACTTTGAAATTTGAGGTCTTTGTAAAATTAGAATTTTAAACACCTTTTGGGTCGAAAAATATTCATGAAACTTCTGGAAAAAATAACCCTACATAAACTACACTTAAATCATCTTAATTAAATTTAAAATTCACTTCTGTTCCAAATATTCTAAAAGGTGGAGATTTTATTCAAATTTCAGAAATCTGAATTTTGAAACTTTAAGTTAACCTTAAATTCAATTGAAAACGATTGATAAAGATAAAGAATTCTGAAAACTAAACTTGAATTTATGTCAAGATACATCATAGACAAAAAAAAAAAAAAAATCTCAAGATTTTCAAAAGTTTTCATTTTTTTTTTTTTTTTTTTAACTTTGATACATTTTCAAAAAACAAGCTCGAGCATTTCAACAATTGGCTTTTTTTGGACACTTTTAAGTTAGGAACTTAAAATAAAATGATCAATTAATCCAAATTTTATATTCTGAATGAAGTTAAAATTTAACTAACTAAAAAAAAAATTGATATTAAAATTTCAAGAAAGTTGGATTTTTTTTAACCATAAAAAACCCCTTAAGTTCCTTCAAATATAAATGCTGATTAAAATTAAAATTCTGAAAATAATCTTCAATATTGGTTGGGGTGAAAAAAGGAAAAACCTTCACATTTTTCATTTTCCAAAGTTTAAACAATGTGAACAAAAATTCAGACATCCCAATTTAAAATGAAAATATCTGAAAAATAATTCTTAAATTAAAATGAAACAATTCTAATCCAATTTAAAATGTACCTACTTTTGAGCTTTTATATTTTTTATAGTGTTAAATAAAATTGTAAACATGTTGATAACATTTCCGAAAACCTTTTTAAAACAATAAAAATTTTAACAAAAAAGTTTTTTTTAGTAACACTATATATTTACGCGCTCGCATTGAACTGTTAAGTCGCTCAACTGGTGTGTGTGTGTGTGTAAAACTAACAGAATAAAAAAATATTAATGCGCCTTTAGGGGCTTTATGTTCAGTTTTTATTCCTTAACGTACATTAAAACCTGCCGTCGTACTTGAAAACAGCTAAAAAAAAAAAAAAAAAGCAAACGTTCACTGAAGGTCACAGTGTAGAAATACTGCGGCGCTGCCGGAGACAAGAAACCCAAAAATTACAAAAAAGTGTTGGTTCCTCCTTCAGCGTTTTTCGCAAACTGTAAGTTTAACACTTCAAGGTCATAGACAAACATCTTAACACACAGAAATCACTGACAGGCCACTACTGAAGGTCGTTTTTTGACGTCTAAAGGTTGTTAATAAAACATCAGAAGGTCGTTTTTAACTTCTGAAGGTCATTTATTTAATGTCTTAAGTTAGATTAATGTCGTTTAACACCTGAAGGTCATTTATTAAACGTCTTAAGTTTGATTATCTTCATTTAACTACTGACGGTCGTGTAACTTCTTAAGGTTGTTCAATGCCTGAAGGTCATTTAAAAAAAAGTCTGAAGGTCATCTAACATCTGAAGGTAATTTCTTTAACTTCTGAAGGTCATTTTAAAAAAAGTCTTAAGTTTGATGAACTTTAATTCCTGACGGCCGTGTAACTTCTGAAGGTTGTTCAGTGCCTCAAGGTCATTTTAAAAAAGTCTGAAGGTCATCTAACATCTAAAGGTCATTTATCTAACTTCTGAAGGTCATTTATTTAAAGTCTTAAGTTTGATTAACTTTGTTTAACTCTTGATGTTTGTGTAACTTCTGAAGGTTGTTCAATGCCTGAAAGTCATTTAAAAAAAGTCTGAAGGTCATCTAACGACTGAAGGTCATTTATTAAACATCTTAAGTTTGATTAACTTTGTTTAACTCCTGACTCACGTGTAACTTCTGAAGGTGTTCAATGTCTGAAGGTCATTTTAAAAAAGTCTGAAGGTCATCTAACGCCTGAAGGTCATTTCTTTAACTTTTGCAGGTAATTTATTAAATGTCTTAAGCTCAATTAACTTTGTTTAACTCCTGACGGTCATGTAACTTCTGAAGGTTGTTCAATGCCTGAAGGTCATTTAAAAAAAGTCTGAAGGTCGTATAACATCTGAAGGTAATTTCACAAAAAATGAAAAACACAAGGAGGAAATCCTTCAAGCTGGTGATTGTAAACGTAACTGCCAAAACAAGCAACTCAAATCTAAATTTTGTTTTTACTTAATTAAAAAAAAAAAAAAAACATGTTGAACTTAATGTTTGGAAATGTGTTACCATTTTTTATTCCTGTAAACTGATTCATATATGAAATCAAAGTGTTTTCTTTGTTTTTATTAAATAATTTCGGAATTTTTGTTATTTTTATTTTTAAAGTGTATTTATTCCTAAACTATTTAAACCTTGCTTTTTTTAACTTCAATAAAAATGTTGTCCAATTAAAAAGGTCTAATGTGTTACATTGCTTCAAATTTGACCATATAACCATTATCGCAGAAATCTTTCGCCATCTTTCCATTTAAATTGCTTTCGTTGCTTATGTTTATTTTGAAATGCTTTTCTTCACAGAAACATTTAATCAAAGTGAACCAAAAAAAAAGTAAGACAGAAAAAACCCTAAATAAACACCTCCTCTTTGTCGATTTAATTCCAAACAAGCCCCAAAAAAGTAAAAATAAAAATAAGTATGGGGGAAAAATCTCTTTAAACACTGTTGTCTCGTTTCGCACTGAGTTTTCGTTTTGGCACTTTGAATAAACGTGAAATATTTTAAGTTTGTCTGTAGTTGAACACCTTTAAAAGTCATTAGAAGTCAAAGTAGAGGGTGGAGAACAGAAACCTGTGTTTAAAACAAACCCTGTTTAACATAAGTCAATAATTAAACCCTTTTAAAGCCGTATTTGGGCTTCAAAGTCGGATAAAACTCTAAAATAAAAAGTCAATAACTTCACATTTGACATGAAATCTAACCAAAGACTGATCGGTGTGCAATCATCTTCAGCGTGAGGGTTGAAACGCTTCATATTGAACACAGAAACCCCTGAAATGCCTCCAGAGGTGATTTTGAAACTTCAAAGGTGGATTATTCCTTTAATCAGCTTTAGCTCCGCCCACTGACAAAGCCGTATGCCCACTAAAACAAGGAGGGGGGAGGGACAATAAGCATTCCTTATTTCATCTGAGGGAGGTGCTGTCGCCTCCCTCTGCAGACCCAGAATGGACCGACCCACCCTGAAGATGATGAAGATGCAACACTGAAACACTGCAGATGCACAAAGAGAGAAAAACGACGCTTATTTACACCGAGGAGTCGCTTTCCTCCGCCCGCCCCTCCCTCACAGGTACACCCGGTCCTCCTGGTTACCGTGGCAACCGCATCCCGCTCCGTCTGCGTCGATGCGTGGATCTAGTTTCTATGGCAACCGCCTCCGCTCCACGGCACACGGAGAAGGAGAGAGAAGGGAACAGAAGTCCTTTTCCGGGTTTTCTGTGCAGGAGCGACGGAGCGGCCGGAGTAAAACGTGGTCGTTGGCACTTTATGCACTGAGGGGGGGCGTGTGTGTGTGTGTGTGTGTGTGGCTTCTCTTCCTCCCCAAAGGAGGAAGAGGAGGAAGAGGAGGAGCTCATGCCGACGCCCCTTCCAGGTTTCCCTCCGTCCTCTCAAAAACTTGGAAAATCAAAAGCGTCTCGTGAGGCGTCACAGCGACGATGGTGTGCGTGCGTGTGTGTGTGTGAGATCAGGTGTATGTGTGTGTGTGTGTGAGTGGGGGGGGGGGCGTTCACAGGCCATTGCTGTTGCGGTGTGTGAGCGGTGGTTTGGAAAGCTCCACCACGCCCGCTCTGCCTTTCCCGATCACTTTGGGGGCGCGGCGTAGAAGTTTCTGAGCTTCCGTGAACGCCTCAGTGAGCTCCTTCTTCCACTGCACGAACTCTGGGTCGCTCTGAAGCACACAAACATACAGCAACAGCTACAGTTACAGTTACAGCTAGGGAATAACACACACATTAACAATAACTGTGTTTTTCTCATTGAATTTGGAAACATAACTTTGAATTTCTAAAAACATTTTGAGTGTTGTTGTTGTTTTGTCAGTTTTTGGAGTCATTTGGTATATATGTTTGTCTCTTGGAGTAGTTTGTATATTTTACTTACTTACTATTTTTTCTTTTATTTACTGTATTTTTTTAGTTTTTTTTCTAGGGTTTTCTCTTATATTCTCTGTTTTTGTATCTGTCTTTTATCTTATTTTGTGTGTTTTCTGGAAACATTACTTTCAAAGTATAGTTTTTATAAACATTTTGAGTTTCTGTTGTTGTTTTGTTAGTTTAAGGAGTCATTTTGTATGTTTTACTTTCATGTTGTTTTAATTTTTCTTTCATTTTGTTCATATTTGTTGTTTTTTGTGTTGTTTTCTCTTATTTTCTATGTTTTTCTCTTATTTTGTGTATTTTTGTTGTTTTGTATAATGTTTTGGAAACAACACTTTCAAAATAAAATTTCTATAAACATTTTATGAGTTTTGGATGCTGTTTTGTGTGTTTTTGGAGTCATTTGTATATTTTACTTATGCTTTGTGTAATTTCAATTATTTTATTTTTCCTATTTTGTGTAGTTTTTTGTGTGGGTTTTCTCTTATTTTGTGTGTTTTTCTCTAATTTTGTGTAATTTTGCAGTCATGTATATTCTTTCATTTGGAGTGTTTTTTTGTGAGTTTTTGACTGATTTTGTGTATTTTTTTGTTTGGTATATATCTTTGGAAGCATTACTTTTAGACATTATTTTTATAAACATTTGGAGTGTTTTGTATGTTGTTTTATGCATCTTTTGAATCCTTTTTGTGTGTATTTAGAGTCATTTTGTTTTTTTTGGTGTCCGTTGTATATTTTACTTATGCTTTGTGTAGTTTTGTTTTCTTTCATTTTGTGTATTTTTGTCGTTTTTTGCGTGTTTTTCGCTGCGTTTTTGTTGTTGTGTTTTTCTCTTATTTTGTGTATCTTTGTTGTTTTGCATATTCATCTTTCATATAGAGTGTTTTTGTTTTATGTGATTTGGAGCCATTTTGTGATTGTAATGATACAATTGAAATTTAGTATATTTCTGTTATTTTTGTGCAATTTGTTTATTTTACTATAATTTCTGAGGTCTTGTTTTTTTCCCTTCATTTTATGTAATTTTGCTATTGTTTTGTGTGTTTTTTTCCTTTTATTTTGTGTGTTTTTGAGTGTTATCTTATTTTGTGTATTTTTGTTGATAGATTTTTGATTTTTCCTTTGTTTTTGTTTTCCTTTGTTTATATTTTTTCTTTTCGTGCATCTGTCTGTAATTTTCAGAGGTTTTTTTGGTGCATAATTATGTATTTGTGCTGGTTTTTTGTGTGTGTTTTTGGAGTCATTTTTGGGATTGACTATTGGGGGGCACATGTTGTTACCTCGCACTGCAGCACAAACTGTTTCCCTCCTTTGATGCGCAGTAAGATGCACTTCTTGTCCTTAATCTGCGTTTCCTCCACTGACACGATCTGCTCCATCGTCAGCAGGTTTTGCTGCAACAACAACAACACGGTCACATTGCACGTTATCACATGCAGGCGTAAAACTAATAAACATAATTCTACATGAAGAGTTCGTTTGCAAAAGTAGATGCATCTGTTTTTTTATTTTACATTTTAAAATGTACAGAAAACTATTTTTTTTCCATAATTTACTTCAGAAGATATTGATCAAACCAAGGTTGAGCTTTGACCACGAAGAGGATAGATAATACAAAATATAAATATAAAATCAGGGTTTTTTTAAAGAACCATATTAAAAATCTTTTTATAAATAATGAATTTATCAATAAACAACCATCTATAATGCTAAAAACAAATAAACAACAATGCGAGATAAATAAAACATGAATATAAACATAATATAAAAATCTAAATTTACAATGTATTTATCTAAATTTATATATTTGCTATAAACATTAAATATGAATATAAACAGGTTATATTTACATATATTATATAAATATATTGGATGTTTAAAACAATAAATAAAAATACAAACATTATATTTAAATATAAATGTATGATTTAATAACTAATAATATAAATTATATATTTGCTAAAAACATTAAATATGAATACAAACATATTTTATCTTTACATATAATATAAATATTTATTTGATGTTAACAATAAATAGGAATGCAAACATTTATATTTAAATATAAATGTAGGATTTAATAATCATATTATTAAATATAAATTACAATATAAAAGATACATTTGATAAAAACATCAAACATAAATACAAACATATTTACATATAATTTTACAATGTATTAAATATGTAATTTATGATATAATTATATATTTAAATATTTGCTAAAAAACATTAAATATGAATCAAATGTATTTACATATACATTTACAATTTTATAAATATATAATTTATAATATTATTATATTTAATTATGTATTTAGATATTTGCTGAAAAACATTAAATATGAATAAAAATGTATTTACATATAAATGTACTATTTTATAAATATATAATTTATAATATTAATATATTTAATTAGATATTTGCTAAAAAAAACATTAAATATGAATAAAAACATATTTACCTATACATTTACAATTTATTAAATATATAATTTATAATGTAAATTCTATTGAATTATATATTTAGATATTTGCTAAAAAACATTAAATATGAATATGAACAGAATATATTTACATGTACATTTATAATGTAATAATTATATAATTACACGTAATTTATAACATAAATTGTATTTAAATATAAACTTATATATTTGCTAACCACTACATTATACCATTATAATATTATAATTAAATATCATAACTTGATTTTATTACAACACTTTGCAAAGAGTCGATTCCAAATCTCAGCTCGTTTTTTTCCTAAAATGGTGTTTCTCGCTTTTTGCAAATCAACTCTTCAAGTATATCACTGTTAAAAATTAATACAAAACTAAGTTTCATCCAAAAACAAATAAAGCTACAACTTTCTTACACATAAATCATAAAACATGAGGAGTGTCAGCGTTAAAAGCTGGAGGAGTTTCATGTTTTGTCCTTTTGCACCAGTTGATTTTAAACATCACTCTAATCCAACCCGGGGTCCACATGCAGAACCTCTGGGGCCCAAAAATAAACACAAAAAATGACTCCAAAAAATACACGAAAGAGCAGAAATACACAAAATATTTCCAAAAACACACAAGATGATGACAGAAATGCATAAAATAACTGAATAAAATATCAAATTAAAACAAAAATACATGAGAACAAGAACATATAAAAAGATACACAAAAATGACTCCAAAAACACAATATGTTCACAAAAATATATAAAAAAACAGAAAAATATACAAAACAACAACAAAAATACACAAAACGACCTCAAAAACACCAAAGACATCTAAAAAACAATACCAACCAAGAAATGTCCGATACAGCGACAAAAATATGCAAAACATTTATGAAAAAACGTATACATAAAAATAATAGGAACATCCATAAAATGCCAAAAACAATACACAACAATCACTCCAAAAACACAAAACAACAACAAAAATACACAAAATGACCCCTAAAACACCAGACGACAAAAAACCTCAAAAAAGTAACAAAAATATGCAAAATTACAGAAAAGAAAAGAGTATAAAATAATATATATATATACGTAAATAAAAATAACAGGAAAATACATAAAACACCAACAGAAATACACAAGAATGACTCCAAAAAGACAAAATGACAACAAAAATACACAAATTGAGAAAAATATATACAAAACGGCAATAGATATGCACAAAATGACCCCTAAAACTACAAAATAACAAATAAACGTATGAAACAGCAACAAAAATATGCCAAAGTGACTGCAAAAACAGAATCTGATGACATAAATGAACAAAATCACAGAAAAATATACAAAACAACCACAAAAATACACAAAATGATCCCTAGAAAACCACAAAAAACACAGAAAAATATACTAAACGGCTACAAAAACATGCAAAAAATGACTCCAAAAATGCAAAACGACCACTAAAACGCACAAAATAACTGAAAAATATACAAAATGCAAACAAATACACAAGAAAACGGATGTTGATAATGTGGCCCTCAGATCAGACAATCACGTGCTTGTGGCCCCCGCTGTAATAAAAGTGACCTATCTCTACTTTACTCTGTGTCACTGAGTGGGCGGGGCTTACCGCTGTTGTCCTGTTAATGCTGAGCTTTCACTGATGATGTGCCTCGTAATCAGAGGGACTCAGTGATTGGTTGAAAGTGTAAGAAAGTTGCAGCGATTGGATAAAGTAGTGGGTTGGGTTTAAAGCAGCTGTGGAGCTTGGGTTGAACTAGAGGAATAACTACAGCTGGGTTCTGACTCAGGGTTAGGGTCAATTTCAATTACAATTATGGTGTAAATACAATTAGTGAGGATGCAGGAGGCGTTTTTTCAATCCTTTTCAATCCATTGCTAATTTACAGCTATTGCTAGGTTAATTCTATTGCTAGGCTAATGCTAGGTTAGTACTAATGCTAGGTTAATGACATTGCTAGGCTCATGCTAATGCTTGGTTAAAGCTATTTAATATGAGGTTAATACTTATTTAATGCTAGGTTAATGCTATTGCTAGGCTAATGTTAATACTAGGTTCGTGCTAATGCTAGGTTAATGCTATTGCTAGGTTAATGCTCATTTAATGTGAGGTTAATACTTAGTTAATGCTATTGTTAGGTTAGTGCTATTGCTAGGTTAATGCTATTGCTAGGTTAATGCTATTGCTACGCTGATGCTAATGCTAAGTTAATGCTATTGCTAGGTTAATGCTTATTTAATGTTAGGTTAATACTTGGTTAATGTTAGGTTAATGCTATTGCTAGGCTAATCCAGTGCGAAGTGGCCAGCACCTGCATCCTCACTTGCATTTTCTTCAGGAAATGCAAATATTCTAGTTGTTATTCTACTTTTAAAAAACTGTTGCTGCTGTAATTGTAATTATGGAGAATCATGTTACAGTTCTATGTACAGATCTACACATACGTAGTTAACAATTATTAAAATGTGTTTCATATCAGGCTTTCCCACATTTTACAATTTAAAAGTATAAAAGTAAGTGTAATTTAATTGTAATTGCACATGAATAATTGAAGACGTAATTGTAACTGAAAAATGTAATTGACCCCAACCCTGCTCTGACTCCACACTCACCCCGTCTCTCAGCTTTTTTAAATGTTTCAGCCACGCCTCCTTAAGGGGCGGAGTCAGCACGGGCAGAGAGACGCATGGCGGTCAAACAGAGACAAACAGAAGAAGAAGAAGACGACGAGGACGGAGGGACCGGCGTGGGGGACTCACCCGTGACTCGCCCTCCCCCCTCCACTCCACACGGTTGGGGAAGAGGTAGAAGTATCTGCGCTGCCATTGGGTGAGGAAGGGGTTCCCCAGTTTCAGCATGTAGCCATGCATGATGCAGTCTTTACCTAGAGCGTAGTCTGAAAGGACACACACACACACACACACAGAGTCAGAGAGCAGCAAAAACAGAAGAACAAACCCAGCAGAGACCCTGCAGCAAACCAGAGGAAACACAAGAGAAACCCTGGAGGAAAAACCCAGGACTGAGCGATATTAGCAGAAATCACATTCCTCAACTAAGTCTAACCAGATAGAGGATTCCGCTGAAAAATGCCACACAGTCACTTTTTTTTAATAACAAGCTGCACAAGATCAACATGTGACCCACTTTAGTCTGTTTTTATTAAGGGTATAGCACGGGTGTAACAATTCATCCATTAGATTGATGAATCGATCTATAGTCCAACTACATCGATCTGTGCTCGGCAAGTTGGCCTTCAGGATGACATTAATGGATCTAAAATCGTGTTAAAGTGTAATCAATCGAAAGTATTGATACACAGAAATGACACATTGAATTTAAGCACAGCAGACTGTTTTAAAAGCGCTTTTAATAATAAAAACGTCACAAACAGCCGAATCTATCGACGCGATACAAAATGGAAAAGCTGGCGAGCGAGAAATTGATGGTACCTCTTTTGGGTCCAGCGTGTGAGAACACTTTGGCTTCAAAGGTCCAGTCCAATGCTATTTTTAATCCATCTTCATTTGTTCTAAGAACCCCAATAACATATTATTTGAGTTATTTTCCCCAAACTCGCCTGTTTTCTGAAGTTTTAGCCCTCTGAAAAGTCACTTTCAGAGTGCTCCTAAAAACAAGCTGTTTTTTGGGCCTTCGTGCATAAGCTCCAGCATGTGTGTTCATCACAGCAGCAAATCATTGACATCTTCTCCTCCTCACCACTACTGACCACAGAAATAGTCACTTTCATATGACAGTCCATTATTTTGTCGCATCGGGTCACAAACACGTCAGATCATCCCATAAAGGTCATAAGAGGTAGTATAACGGCTACTAAAAATGGAACTGATTCTAACCTCTCGCGGTGCGCCGCAGGGATGTAAACTCTCAACTATCAGCTGAGCTAGCTTTTTCAAACACTCACATAAGCTGCTACGCCACTTTCTTTTCATCTGCACCTCTTTTGGTAACTGGACTAGTCCATTTAAGACGATAGTCCATTGTTTTGTCTGACCGCTATGTTGCATTGGGTCACAAACACATCAGATCATCCCATAAAGGTGATATGAGGTGGTTTTAACGGCTACTAAAAGTGAAAGTGATTGTTAGCGCTCTTTGGTTTATCTAAATATTGGATTATCTATACACTGAACATAAAGATACTAACTGTAATATTAACTTGCATTCGCTATGTTTGTTTAACCTGTGAGGTAGTCTGAGAGGGAGGAGCTCACATTCTTATGTAGGGTAGGAGGAGCCAGGATTGTCAGGGGGAGGAGTTTCCCCTTCATGACATCATAACACGAGAAAAATCCAACTCTCCCGTTTGGAGCTGACTTTTTATAAAATGTGGAATAGCAAGGGAGGGAGGAAACAGAACTTTTTCAACTTTGGCCCTCTGAACGAGGCTAAAGGAATGTATATCACTGTAGCAAAACCATAATAAAGTAAATCTGCTCTTTTAAGTGTGGACTTTATTCAAATAAAATGTGAATATATTTGACATTAAATGTCACCTGTACTGTCCAGTATTCAGGGATTTATTTCACTCACCCTGGTTGAATTATTATTTTGGCTCAAAAGTGACTGGATCCTGGAGCAGTTAAGATACGCATCATCTACACTATAAAACCTCCAAAGAACAATCTATGCTATACTAACTAGCTACTCAATACTCACTATACCTCTATTCACAATTACATCAATCCAACCTACTCACCACAGATTGTAGAGTCCACAGGTGATAGTTTTTATAGAAGGGGGGCGGAGTCAACAGTGCTGGTTAGTGACGTAAGAAAGCACCAAAATGTCACAAACCACCATTCTCAGCCAATAGAGAAATGCTATTGTAATAGCCGGGTTTCAACCCATAGAGGGCAGTCACTGACATTTTTACAACAGAATACGACAAATTGAAGTAATTTGACTAAAATGTCATGAGTCGGACAGGAATGAATCAGAAACACTACTTCATACCCAACACATTTGTTTTCAGCGGAAAACAGTGGTTTTGTATGGAAGACGAGGAGTGCCACAATTAAATAAATAAATACATCGTTCATTAATTCATTAAAAGTGTCAGTACTTAATTAAATGTGCCAATAATTAATTACATCCATCTTACGATTCATTTTCATTCTGAAAAGTGTGAAGTATATATATTTCACTATTAATTTATTTGATGGTCTGGTGTTGCATCATTGTCATAGTCTGTGAGGGGCGGTTTCCAATTCCTGACACCTGATTGGCTACTTGCTCAACAAGTCAAGCTAAATCGATCCTTGGCTGGATTGATGTTAACCCCGCCCCCACAGACTTTGACGAGCGAGTTTGACGGATAAAATGAATTTATGAAAGTGCTGCAACACCAGACCATGAAATAAATAAATAGTGAAAGAGTTATACTTTCGGAATGAAAATGAAATGTCAAATGGATTTAATTCATTATTGACACTTTTAATTCATTAATGAACAGTGTATTTATTTAATTGTGGCACTCCTTTATAGTTTTGAGGTTTAGCTGCTTTTTAAAAATGAAAATATATCCATAAAAACGATGAGAAAAAACCCCCTCACAATATATCCTAAATTTCGATGTATCGCCCAGCCCTAAGATAAACAGCAAACCGAGCCACACACACACACACACACAAGAAAAAAACACAATAGCTGAAAACCAGTAGGAACCAATAGAAAACCACAGAAAACTTGCAAAGTAAAAAAAAACTAAAAAAAAACAACAACCCAAAAAACCCCAAAACCAAACCCAGCAAACAAACCCAAGAGAAAACTATGAGCTATGTCCCTTAAAAAGCCCTTAGAGGAGGTTAAAGGTGACTTTATTAGTACCCGTAGTTTTTTGTTTTGCTCTGGAGGAGAGGGCGTCTAGCGACACACATGAGGACAGTTACACAGGGTGAGAGAGTTTGTTAAACACATGAATTTGTTTGGTCATTCAACTATCAAACACATCCATTCACTTGTAATTCATTGTTTTGCTTTGATTGGAGTTAGGGTGACCATTATTATTACCATCAAACCCTGCAATGATGTTTTAGAATCAATCTGGGGTCCACCTCAAGGTTGACATTTTTTTCATACGACCCATTATGAGTGATTTTTACATTTAGTGATTTTGAGTGATCTTTGACGTATTGAGTGATTTTACATTTATATTTTCCCATGTTGTTTATACATTTAAAAAAAAAAAAAAACTAATGTTACCATTTAATATTTATTTTAAAATGTGAGACGAATTACACTCATAAAATCATACTCATTATTTGATGAAATGTAAGACTTTTAAAACACTGATTAAAGACATTTTAATAACAATTAAGGCCATATGGACACCATATGGCCTTATGGACAATAACAACTTATTTATCTAATATATTGTATTTTGCCGTTACAAGGTAGATTCAATAAAACGTTGAGTATTTTGAGTATGTCGAGGTCGACCCATGTTTCCTTTTTAAAAAAAATCTAAATATGATCACCTTATTGGATCTAACCAAGCTTTCCTTAACCAATATAAACTATACTCAATCACTGAGGACATTTATCATTTAGTTAAATCCAATCAAAGAAAACAACTGATGTACTGATGGGTTCCAAAGACTGGTGCACAGCAGGTGGGGGCTCTTTACCTTCTTCGTGGCCGAGCTGCTTGTTCTTGGCTCTCTTACGAGCCTCGTTCTTGTCCGTGTCCGAGTTGACGGCCTCGTACACGGTCTCTGCAACTTCCTGTTGCCAGCGCTCGGAAATGACCAGAGGGAAGTTCTTGTAGAGTTCCTGGTCACTGTCCAGCAGCTGAAGACACACAGACAGAGGATGGATGGTGAGCATTCCACTATTTACACACGTAGGAAAACAAACACTGCATTCTCCAGATATACTAGTCGCTTTGTGGAATACGGAATTCACTTCCTCCTCATCAGTGTTGGGAATAACACATTACAAAAGTAATTAATTACTGTAATATATTCCTTTTTTCAGTAATGCAGTACTATACAGTAACGCATTACTGAAACAAAAATCTGCAATATATCACTCGTTAAAATCTCAATAACGCAAGTTACATGGAGATTTTAATGAATTCCACTGATATTCCAATGAAAACGGAAAAAAAAAAGAGTCAAAAAAGTGGTGAAGACACCACCATAAATTCTACCCCTTTCTGTAGCGTAGAAGAAGAAACTCCATTATGATATAATATCCATTTGTCTATGCTCAGGTCCTAAGTTATTCTATTATTGAGACGTTTTGGTTTAAGTTATGCAAACTCTTTTTGGCATATTTTATATCTCATTTCAATTACATTAAATTGTATTTGTATTTACAGTCACATTTTACATTTCCAGTCATTTGTTTTATGATGACTGATTTAATGTTGTGTTCCTAGAGGATGTTTTTGCTAGCCTATGTTTACGCATTTTTTGTTGCACATTTTAAAGCATTGATTACATGTTTACATTGTTAAATAAGGACATGTATTAAGTAATCAATGTAACAAGATTCATATTTTAAAAAACCTTCACATACCATAAATGTGCAATTAGCTAAAAGTAACTTAAAGGCACACCGTGGACTCTTTGACCTAAAGAGTTGACCCATATGACTTATTTTAAATGATTCCTCAGGCCATTATACAGAGCATGACAGTATCAATGCTCCGAGCGGGCCTTCCCTCTTCAAATACCGACTATGTAAGTTTGGAGAGATTTTCACCAGGTCATGTGACCTGAAGAAAAGCCTGGAGAACGTTTTACTTCACGGCAGTCACGTGATCACACTCTCGGATATATATAGTTCCCACGTGACGTCACAACATACGGCATTTCCCAACCCGGCGGTGGCGGCTGCTCCTCCAGCCCATAGACTAAGCCCAGCCCCGCTTCGCACCCCGGCCCTTAGAGCCAATCCTTATCCCGAAGTTCCAGGTCATCTACTGTCTGCATACACAATCAAAAGACAAGGGAGGCTGCCCCTACTGACTGTTTGTTGATTTTTGCGACAGTGCTGCGGCGCTTGTGGCCACTAGGGGGCGCTTGACGTGAAAGTTACCGGTCTAGCGCCCCTAGGGGCCAAAAGTTACACAGTGTCTTTAAAGTAGTGTAACTCAGTTACATTTTGGAGATGGTAATATTGTACTACAAATATGTTAGGTTTTTATGCCCGTAACTAGTAATATAAAATGTATTACAATTTTAGAGTAACTTTCCCAACACTGCTGCTCATCTGATCAAACTTTCCCCTGTGTTCATTTAAACATTCTATCAAAAACCTAATAAATGACTTTTGATGTTAATGTTTTTCTTTTTCCTGTTTGCAAGTTCCTTTATTTTGTCTGGATTTCATTTCATTATTATTTATTTATTAATTTTTCTCTTTAGTTAAAGTTTGAATGTTATATCGAGAACCCTCCTCTTCAAGCCATTTCAGGGTTTTTTAGGTTTTCCCTGGCACGACTCTAAAGTGTAGGGCTGCACCTGATTGTCGGCAATATTTACATTAATAACATAGGCTCTGCACTCTGTAATAGTGTATTCATTCAGTGTAATCATTTGTTTTGTCAAACCGCTATGTCATATCGTGTCACAAACACGTCAGATCAAGTCAAAAGTGATACGAGGCGATATAACGGACACTAAAAATGGAACTTCTCCCTGGGTGCTACACCGTTGCTGCCCACTGCTCCTCAGGGTGGGGTTAAATGCAGAGAACACATTTTGTGTATGTAGCTTTACATACAGTATATGATAATAAAGTATAATATATATTCTATATTAAATCACAGTTTTTGTTTTAGCTGTGATGTAGTTTGTGAGGGAGGAGCTCACATTCTTATAGGGTAGGAGGAGCCAGGATTGTCAGGAGGAGGAGTTCGTTTGGAGCTGACTTTTTACAAAATGTAGAATAGTGAGGGAGGGAGGAAACAGAACTTTTTCAACTTTAGCGCTCTGAAAGAGGCTAAAGGGATGTATAACACTGTAGCAAAACCATTATAAAGTGATTTTTTCATAATACTGCCTCTTTAACAGATTATCTTGATAAAGCAGAGAAATCAACACAATGAGAATCAACAGTGCAGCAAACTGAGGCTGCAGCAGGTTGATTAGAAACTTTCAGTCCTTTAATAACTAACGGAGGGAACCGTCCACCTTTATGGTCGTTTTGGAGGCTTGATGAAGCAGCTCAATACTTAACTGTGAATATGAAGAGTTAGTTTGAGTTCTCTCAGTCCATTTGAGCGAATGAACATCAGAGAAACACGCAGCTGCATCCGTCCCATTACCAGCAGAGCCATTCGGGAAAACGCAAACAAATGTTCTCAGTCTTTTATTTCTCTGCAGCGAGCGCGCCGCAGGAGCAATAACACATTAGCACTAATGAAGGAGGAGATGGATGGTGGGAATAAAAAGGAGGACTGGTGAAACATCTGAGATGGAGGATTAAACCCACAACTCTGCACTAGACTCGCCTGAAACTCCAAAACACAAACAATGTGCTCTTTACCAGGGCTTAAAGAATTGGTTCTCAAGCTTTTCAGCTCGCGACCCCCAAAATAAAGGTTCCAGAGACCCCACTGTATCTGTCAGTAATATGATGGTCCATTGTTCTATGAATCTGTGATAACCACATTTATTTATTGATTTATCTGAATAATATCCACTGTTATCCAGTAAGTTTAGTATTATTTGCTCCATATAGTCATCTTAAAAATGTAAATCATTGTTTTAATCAGAAATAAAATGGGTTAAAAGTGTCAACATCAAAGTGGGAGGGGGGGTCAAGGGTTGGGGTAATGTCATTTAAAAAGTAGGAACAATTAGTATTAACATGGCAAAGAACGGGCATTACAAATCCTGATAGTGGTAAAAAATAAGCCTGAAATATGGTGAAAAGAGGTTAAAAGCGACAATAATGGGTCAACATGTGCAACATTAGGTCATAAAATGGTTTATAAGTGCTGAAAATCTCTTATAAATGAAAAAATGTGCAGAAAAGGCAGTGAAATGTAATGTAGAAGTGGCAGAAATGGGAGCAACGTAGCAAAAATGCATTAAAAGGAGCAAAAATATGGCAAGAAAAAGTGTTGAAAATAGGTTAAAATATGGTAAGTTTGGTTTAGTTGCAGAAAAAGGATAAAAATAAGCAAAATGGGCTCAATTGTTATTCCCTCCCAGTGTCTCGCGGCCCCAAATGGGGTCCTGACCCAAAGGTTGGGAACCCCTGCTTTACAGAACTGCTTTTAAAGACCATTTTTTTTTTTAAACTTTTGATTTTCTAAATATACATTTTAAAAATCTGTCATTTTCAGCTGCAACTCAAAATTAAACCAACAAAAAGTGCAATTTAATAAAGAGAATGTAGATCCTCTTTTTTTTTTCTACATTTTTTTCTTTATTCAAATAAAATATGAAAAAATAAACAGGAATGAATTCACCAAAAATAATAAATGAAACATTTTTTATTTTTCTTATTCATTTTATGTATTGATCTAATATTTTATCGTCTACTCTTAAATGTGGCAAACTTAACCTCTTTGGTACGTCTTTTTTTTCGTCTATTATTCTAAATTGTTTATTAATAAAAACATTTATTGTAATTATTTTATTATTTGATCATTCAACACTTTATAGTCAGATGAGTCTGAGACAGTGCCTGTTTAACTTTGGTCTGTGTATGACTTTTATTTTGTAGTATTAGTTCTTTTTTGGGTGTTGTTTTGTGCTTCGGTGTCTGTTCTGTTTAACCAAGAACACACACACACTCTGAACAGTGTGTGTGTGTGTGTGTGTGTCTTTGTGCATTGTGCAGCTGGGGTGTGTTACCTTGATGCCCTTGGTGTCCTCCTCATCAAAGGAGCCGATGTCGAAGGCGTCGGCTGCGTTCACCTCTCCTCGGGGAGGGATTAAAGGAGGAGAGTACTGAGGGGGAAGGGGAGGAGAGGAGGGGTTACCATGGCGACGGCCGCAGGTCAACATCATCGCGCGGCGCTCTGAGTGCAAACTTTAAATTTAACGACAACAAGTGCCTCTTGTTCACAGACGTATAAAGAATAGATGTGTTCCTGTGAGTACAAACTAGAACCAAATCATCCATTAAGGCACATTTAGCAGCAGCTGCTCTTTCCTCAAACTGAAAAACAACTACCGGTACTTTAAGTTTGGTTGCTTTTTTCTGACCATTAAATACCTTCATTTTTGAAAGGTTTGGTTTCAGGTTAAAGATAAAAATATGAAATATCGCAATAACTTGCCATATCATTTTTTTATTACACCCTTAGTGTGTGTGTGAGTGTGTGTCTCACCTTCTGCAAATAAACCTGCTGCCAGTCGATGCCTTTGAAAAACTGATGCTCTTTCACCTCTGGGGCTCTGCAACACATATGATACAGTATATGTTTCATATCAGCTTTTCCACTTCCTGTCAGTTCTCTCCAGGATCATTTCACCATTTCAAAAAATTTTAATTTAAAGTTATACCGACAGAAAAAAAGCACAGACGGCCAAACCAAAAATATTAATACCAATATTTTCATAGATTAGGAACCCTGACAAGGAAACCAAGAAATGAAAAACAAAATTAGATGATAGATCATATTTTTTTTGTATTTTACAGCTGATTTAAGACATGGGTCGAAACTGACCTGTTATCATAAGAGTTGCTAACAGAAAGCTAACACAAGAGGAAGGTAATGTTTTCTAGCTAATGCTAGGCTAATGCTGGCAAATGCTAACATGAGGTTAACGCAAACATTAACGCTAGGCCAACGCTAGGCTAATGCTACAGCTAGGCTAATATTAATGTTAGGCTAATATTACCTCGAGGCTGATGCTAACGCTAGGCTAATCCAATTGCTAGGCTATTGTTAATGCTAGGTTATTGCTAATGCTAGGCTAATGTTATTGCAAGGCTAATGTTAACGCTAGGCCAATGCTAACGTTAGGCTAATGATAACACTAGGTTAATGCTAACACTAGGGTAATGTTAATGCTAGGCTATTGTTAATGTTAGGCTAATATTAACACTAGGTTAACGCTAACGCTAGGCTAATGCTAATGTTAGACTAATAAGAATGCTAGGTTAATGCTAACACTGAGGTAATGCTAATGCTAGGCTAATGCTAATGCTAGGTTAATGCTAACGTTAGGTTAATGCTAACATTAGGCTAATGCTAACACTGGGGTAATGCTAACACTAGGCTAATGCTAATGTTCGGCTAATATTAACACTAAGTTAATGCTAATGCTAGGTTAATGCTAACGTTAGGTTAATGCTAACATTAAGCTAATGCTAACTTAATGCAGCAGCCAGCACCTGCATCCTTACTTACATTTGCTTCAGGAAAAGCAAATATTCTAGTTATAATTGTAATTGGGAAAAAAATGCTGGTCACCGTAATCATAATTGACCATGGATAATTGAAGATGTAATTGTAATTAAAAAATGAAATTGACCCCAACCCTGATCGTAACTATGAGAAACCCTTTTGCTGCTTTGTGAATGATTAACTGTGGTTCTAAACTGTGGTCCCTGTTTGACTCTGTCTGTGTGCGTCGATTTGTCTTCGTCTTCTTCTTCTTCTTTTGTGTCTGACTGAGCTTTTATTCCCTTCTCGTTTCTGTTGATTTATCGACTGACAGACGGTGAACTGAGCTGCCCCTCTGCGTCACAGTGCAGACACTAGGGGGCAGCATTGGCCATAATAATGATGAGTGTGTGTGTGTGTGTGTGTGTGTTTTACCCTCGGCCCTGGCAGCCCAGCCTCTTGGAGACGTCTCTCTGTAGTAAACCTTCCAGCAGGTCTTTAAGCTCAGCAGTGAAGGAGTCTGGAAGCTCTACGTTCTGCAGGAAACACATCAAACGTCTCTCATCAACTGTCTGTGCAGCACCTTCATATTACTCACATCAGCATCTCCACGTGTTGCAGAATAAAGATAAAATATGACATAATGCACATGTATTATGTTGACTTTGTCTTCATGAATTCACTTTGAGCTAAATACTTAACACAGGGATGTCAAACTCATTTTAGTTCAGGGGTCAAATACAGAGCAGCTTCATCTCAAGTGGGCCACACATTTTATGTGGGAAAATGAGTAATTTCAACATTATTATGCCCTAGTTTGCACTTCCATGTATACATAAAATACTAAATATATATAAGAAACCAACAATATCCAAGCAATAAGTGACAGATATCAGTCCCAACAGGGACTTCATTTTAAATTTCCGAGATTTTGAGACCAATTTCTAAAAAAAATAACATTTTGTGTAAAAATTGAAAATAGTTGAAGTATTTTGTAATAATTTTTAGGTTTTTTTTTTAATCAGTTTAACATTAATAATGACTGTAATCATGAAATATAAACACCAGGAAAACTTTCAATCACCTGCAAATATTGGCGGGCCATGAGATTGACACGTAACTTAATATAATAAAACACGGTTATAAAAGAAACACAAAAATAATTTAAGTAATAAGGATCAATTAAGGCCATCATATATTTTGAGTTTTTAAAATATTTGTAGAATTTTGATTTTTTTTTAAATCAAATCTAATATTTTTTGTTTTTAATAAATAGTTCCCGTTCATAGCAGCAGGGGGCCTCTCAGGTCTGATGGACCATGTTTTTTTAGCTTGTTCCTGTCTGAGCCGGTGTTGCTGACATCTCTGTCCAGCACACGTTACGTTACACACCCAGGACCGGATTAAGAGGGATCATCCAGATTAAGTGCCTGGGTTACGGTCGTAATCTGGATTTATTTTCGTATCAAAGATCAAACTCTCCCTGATTGTTGGATGTCAGACGGGGTCAATGATGGGTTTGGTAAGGTAGATAAATAATCCCCGATTTATTACTTTATCACTATTTTAGTCACCATATATTGTAAAAAAATAATTTAATATTATTCTTGTTTAGTATCTTGATTTAAATTTAGTATATGTATTTATTAATTACTATTATTTTCTTTTAATCATTATCAGATTTTTTTCAATTGTTTCTTTGATCATCTAGCAGGGCTTTGATGTTTACATCAATACAATTCTTTAACTCTCTTTTATTTATTACTATTTTGTTGATCAAATGTTTAATAATGTATAAATTTACTATTAGTTCTGCACTATTTCTTGATATAATTTTATTTAGGTAAACATATTGTTATGACTTCAATTATTTTCATTAATATTATTATCATGAATCTACTTTTTTGTTAATCAAATATTTATTAATGTAGTTTACTATTATTTCTGCACTATTTAGTGATAGTATTTTATTTAGTTAAACATATTGTTATTACTTCTATTATTTTCATTATTTTTTATTTCTATATTTCATCATTTATTTTCTATTTTTAATTGAATTTTTTCTATATATTTTTTTTTCCATTTTATAATTCTATTGAATTTTATTATGTGTTGACAACATTTGTTGTTCAGAATCAGAACGCAGTCACAAGATAACATGATGACTAGTGGAACTGCAACACCACCCGCTACGAGACCTCAATGTGTTCAGAGTTCAGCGTTTTCCTGCTCCTAAAGATCAAACAGAAAGACGACGGGAGATGTTTGAACTTTTTCAGAGTAGAAAACTGTGGATCAGTCGATCAAAAATGAAGTCATGGGGACTGAGCAGCTGTGGTTTTTTTGTTCTGGTGATGTAATGGAGCGAGGGAACGTTGGAAAAGCTTTCTATTTGCAGGCTTTGACGGTAACAATAGGAGTGGAGAGTAGCCGTGGGAATGTCCCATAAACACGCCTTCAGGTCACACAAACCTGTTCCAGGACAAACACCTCCCACCGAGACTTTACTCTGTCCCAACAGCCTGTAGCTCAGTCACGCTAACGCCATCACCAATCTGAGGGGCGTGGCCTCTGAGGGGAGATCTCCTTCAGGTAGAGCAGCGTGGCGGCCAAAGTGAGGCCCACAGGATCAACATTCATCTAAACGTTTAGATTTATGACCAATCTGAGCATTAAAACAGTAAACAACAACACGTGTAGGTTTTTGTTGTTAATTTGTATATTTTTTGGTGTTTTTTCTCGTCATTTTGCGTTTTTGAAATCATTTTGTGTGTTTTTGTTGTGGATTTATACGTTTCTTATTTAATCTCTGGGTTTTTTTTGTTATTGTTTTGTGTATTTTTATTGTGATTTTGTCTTTCTTTCTCAATTTGTGTGTTTTGGAAGTGAATTTGTGTGTTTACTGTTATGTGTATTTTTTTAATGTTGTTTTGTGTATTTTTCTTGGTTTTGTGAATTTATGTTGTTGTTTTATATAATTTTCTGCCATGTCGTTTGTTTTTGCTGTTGCTTTTTAAGTAATTTTGCAGTTTTTAAATCATTTTGTGGATTTTTGTTCTGGTTTCGTAACTTTCTTTTTCAATTTGTGCTTCTGTTATTGTTTTGTTTGTTTCTAAATTCATTTTAGGTATTTTTGTTGTTATTTTGTATCTTTCTTTCATAATTTGTGTCTTTTTGGGTTTTTTGTGTATTTTTGTTGTTTTTGTGTATTTTTCTTGGTTTTTTAAATTTGTGTTGTCGTTCTGTATAATTTCATTTCATTTTATGTTTTTATTGTTGCTATGTTTTTTTTTTTTTTTTAAAGTAATTTTGCGTTTTTTTAAAAAAATCATTTTGTGCATTTTTGTTGTTTTGTATCTTTCTTTTTAAATGTGTTCGTTTTTGTTATTGTTTTGTGTGTTTTTTAAGTCATTTTGTACAATTTTGTTGTCATTTTGTATCTTTTTCTGTTATTTTTGCATATGTATAGATAGTTGTAGTTTTCTTGTAAGCTTTTTGGAATCACTGTGTGTTTTGTTCATTTTTTACGTTGGTTTGTGTATTTTTCTTGGTTTTGCGAATTTCATTTTTACCCAATGGAAAAATGCCATTTTTTGTTCCTTTCTCCTGCAGCTGTTCATACATCAAATAGACCAGGGTCAAAATGTGTGGAGCAAACACCAAATTTCCATTTTTATTCTTACATTCCTAATTTTTCAGTCATTTTGATTCATATTTTTACCACCCATGGTAGTTTTTTTCCATTTTGTAAGGCGTGGCATAGTTGAAAATAAAATAACAACTCTAATTCATCAAGTTTTGTCATATTTTGATTATAATGACATTTTAGTGGGTTTATAATATATTGGCTAAAAATCACCCAGTGATAGTGATGGTGTTACTAATTTTAGCGATAGAGCTCTAGGGTGTAAAATGTTCTTGTGGAGGCTGTTTTCATCTGTTGCTTTATATATTATGCATATATATCGCACTAGCATTTCAAATGTGATGCACGATGCTGTTTTTTTTTTTAAATGATGTAATAACTCAGGAAAAACAACGCCAACATGCTTAATCATCATAAGTTCAAAATGATCGATTATCATTTGGAGAACTTCCATCTCGGTGGATCAGGTCTGTTTAACCATTCCGTTTTTACTTTGTGTGCGTTTTGTGTACCATGACACAGCAAAGTCAACACGACACGTCACGCAAAGACGACCCGAGGGCACAAAACAACAAACACAGCCACGTTTGTCCCGGATGCTCAGGTGGAGAACACCGCCCAGCGTCTCTGTGCAAACACGGGCCAAGCCCACGCTCACGGGGCTCAGCACCAGAGTGTGTGTGTGTGTGTGTGTGTGTGTGTGTGTGTGTGTGTGTGTTGCTGCGTCTTACCATAGTGAGCGTCATGCGGTCGATCTCGTGTTTGTCTTTGGTCTTGTGCTGTCTGAACGGACTGTGACTGCAACGACACAGGTGCCAAAAGTGAGGATGAGGAGGAAGATACCACATGTGCTAAACGTTCAGGAAGAACATGCAAACTGCACAGAAAGCTCAGGGAGTGAACACAGTACGTTCTTGCTCCCCCTCCACCTGAGGAAGCAGCTTTAAGTCCTGTGCATACGTTCAGACAACAGAAATCGCAGAGAACAGCCATGTTGGTGTTAAAGGGATCCTCCACTGTTTTTACAAATGTGACCTAAAACAGGGGTGACGGACTCCAGTCCTCGAGGATTCCTGAGACTTTTAGATGTGTCCCTGCTCCAAAACACCTGGTTGAAACCAATGTGTTACAATAAAAAAAAAAAAACACGCATATCCCTATTTGAGGCAGTGTGCTGAATCAAAAAAGTCCAAACATGCAATGAAAGAAAGGCGTCTGATGAAGGGTGTTTAGCCCAAAACGTCATGTTTATTGGTGTAAATTCAAATTGGGAGCTAACCACGCAGTTGTGCTGACCTTTTTTTCATTGCATGAAACCAATGTGTTGTCGTCAAGCTTTGCAGAAGCATGATAACAAGCCATTCAGTTGATTCAGGTGTGTTGGAGCAGGGAGACATCTAAACGTCTCAGGAATCCGGCCCTGGGGGACTGGAGTCCAGCTTTGAAATGTCCTTATTAGAAGATCTATGCCTAACAAAACACATTATTTTACACCACATTTGTTTTATTAACTTTTAAAACTGGGACTACTTTACCCTGTGCGCCGCCATGTTGAAATGGCAGCTTTTTCAGTCAAAATGACAACTTGTGCTGTTTTGGGTTACTCTAACAACCAGTAAAACTTAAAAAAGTCAATGTCAACCTCTTTTGTTTACTGATGATAAATTAAAATGTGACCCGAAAGAATCTGCGGCCACAGGGGGCGACAGTTCCCACTCTGCTGATTAGTAGACGCTATTAAGGAGAGAAGAAGAGCTCCGTGTGCATGAAAATAAAGGTAAATAAAGCATGTAAGCATGTAAATAAAGAATCCTACTGCTGCTCAACGCTGCAAGTAGGATTCACTGCTGATTCTAATGAGCAGCAGTGAATCCTGGGAACACAAGTTGTCATTTTAACTGAAAAAGCTGCTAAATGATCATGAATGCTTCACCTCCTATAGCACTCAATGGATTGAAAGGGGCTAATCATTTCAACATGGCGGCGCACAGGGTAAAGTAGTCCCAGTTTTAAAAGTTAATAAAACAAATATGGTGCAAAATAAAATGTTAGGTTAATAAATGTATAGATGTTCTAATAAGGACATTTCAAAGGTTTTAGGCCACATTTGTAAAAACTGTTAAAGTTTAAGTGGTGATCAGGGAAACTGGTGACACTTCCCCGCAGATCGAAGGCTTATTTTGCCGACAGGGGAAAATAACTACACACACTTTCCCTGTTATCAAACCATGCACACCAGGGTTGGAGTCAATTACATTTTTCAATTACAATTACGTTTTCAGTTATCCATGTTAAAGTATCAGTATGATACCTGGCATTTTTTTCCAATTACAAATACATAAAAATTGTTATTTTTCCCCTGAAAGTCAATAACAATTACGTTCCCAATTACTGAAGTTCAATTACAATTTTACTAACTTTTATTCATATAGCGTTGTGAAGACTGTACATGTTTTTTTTTTGTTTTTTTTTATGTGTGTATACGATGCTGTTTTAGCATCTTTACATTTGTCTGAATAAACACAACCTCGACTTAACAGAGTGTTCAAGAAGAAGACAAAATGAATCTCGCTGGAACTATTACTTGTTCTCATAAAGCATTGGTTCTCAACCGTTTCAGCCCGTGACCCCCAACATAAAGGTGCCAGAGACAAGGAGCGGGAACCTCTGGGTACCTCACGATACGATACGCGATACAAAGCTCACAATAACAATTATCTCACGATATGACAATACTGCGATTATCGATGTATTGGTCAGAAATCAATCTACGATAATCTATGACATAACAATATCTTATATCTCTGAAAGACAATAAATTGAAAAAGTGTCCTATGAACAGTGACACTATTTTAGTGCAACATTTCTGTAAATAAGTGTCAACATACCAATGGAAACAAATAACTATCTCCAATAGTGCTTTCTGTAAACAATAAATAGGGTCTTTATATAATCTATACTTAGCGCAAGCATATCGATAATCAATCGTGCAAAAATATATCGTGATATATTGCCGTATTGAGATATCGTCACACTCTTACCAGAGACTGGGGACCCCCACTGTACCTGAAGGTGTTTGAACACAGACATGAACATTGAAAAACGGTCATGTGGTGGAAAAAAAATGGTGGAAAAGGTGGTAAAATGGGATTTTGAAAACCACCGGAATTGGTTAAAAGTTGCAAATTTGAGTGGCAAAAAACAGACAAAAAGTAGGATAAAATAGTTTAAAGTAGGGGTGTCCCGATCCAATACTGATATCAAATATCGGTCCGATAACAGCCAGAAAACGAATACCGGATTACATCAGACTGCATCTAAAATCTCCGATATAAGCACTCCGGTATAAATAACTGAAGTGAACTTGAATTGCTGACTATTGTTCTCTGTTTGATTAACATCACTTGATCAAGCATTTTCTAACATTCCACACTACAAAATAAGTAATAAAACTATGTATGGTTTGTGAGAAGAGGTTAAAAGTGACAATAATGAGCCAACTTGTGCAATATTAGGTGGGAAAAGTCAAAATGCCAAAAATGTCTTGAAATTGGGAAGAAAAAAGTGGGAATAATGAAGCAAAAATGCATTAAAAGAAGCAAAAACATGGTAAGAAAAAGTGATGAAAATAGGTAAATATGGTAAGTTTGATGTAGTGGCAGAAAAAGGGTAAAAATAAGCAAAAAATGGGCTTAAATTGTTTCGAAAATATTCTTAGTTTCTTAAAGGCATCTGGCGAGCTCCTCCCAGTGTCTCGTGACCCCCGTCATAAAGTACAATCCATTCATTTCTCTATCCATGCATCCTTACAGGAACAAAACCATCAGTGGAAGCACACACATGCACACGCACACGCACGATTCCTGACCTTTGGCGTTCACACACTCCACATCAAAGACACACTGGACAGCAGAAAGCAGCGCGGCAGCTTCAATACAGAGAGCTTTCATAGAGCGACCGCAGCGTGTGTGTGTGTTCGTGTGTGTGTTCAGGGGTCAGAGGTCAGAGCAGTACCCTCGGAGCAGCTTGAAGAGCATGCAGCCTAAGGAGAACCAGTCGGCGCTGCTGTCGTACGCCGTTCCTTTCTGGAGAACCTCTGGAGCCATGTAGCCATGAGTTCCTCTGAGGAGGGAAAACACACACACACACAAATTCCCAGTTCCCGATTAGTCCACTGGGGGTTGTACAGTTTAATAAATCTAATGGTTATAAACTGATTATCAACATACATAAAGGTCAGAGATTTCCTTTATTTAGAATGCCCTCATGCTGGAACATGCACTATTTATCTCCTTTTTAAAAAAAAATAATAAAAATATTAGCGTATTGAAAAAAACAAAAGTTTTGCAGAAACAATAAAAAACTGAACTGAACTGAACAGCAGGTGGCAGCAACGCTCCAGTGTTTAGTTCAGACTGCTTTGTAGTTTGATTGTGGACTGGTTTGTGGGACGACCGTAGTTTGATTCCAGTTGTAAAGTGGGTTATGGTCTGGTTTCAGGGTCGATCCGTTGGCCTAGATTTCCTACAGTTTTTAAACTAATTGATTGGTATGTACCAGTGGGCGTGCACTGTAGATGTTCCGACTCAACGTTCTTGAAGCCAAAATATGGCGTTTAGGGGCGCTGCCATCATTTGGAACCAGAGTCTACACAGTAGGGTTCAGTGGGAGGAGCCCTGGTAACGCGTCCCGCCCATTTAACGTACTGCCCTGAGGAGTTACGCAGCCCAGCTACGCCAAGAACTTAAGTATCTTTCCGACTGGAAATTCTACCATTGTCTTGTTCAGATGATCAGATCATAGAGGTTAGTACTAGTACTAGTAGCTCAAAAAAGACGGAAAAAAGTTTAATGGCGTCTCGGCTTTCTGTCACGACGTAACTGCCTGTGCTATTCACAAAGAGAGCTACGCAAGATCATCGGCTGTCAATCATCGTCATATATGACGTCAAATCCCGTTTTTCAACCTCAAATAACTTAATTAAAATAAACTTCACAGAAAAATTATCACTTGAACACAACGTACGGTGATAGTAACTAATGATCACAGCAGAGTGTAGGTTTGAAAAAAAATTATGTGACTAGTATTTTAACTTTACAGTTTGACCCACATCCCATCCGTTACCATTGAGGAGGCGGGGTTTATGACCTATACTGCAGCCAGTCAGCAGGGGGAGCTCTAAAAATAAAAGCCTCACTTCTCCGTGAGCGTGTGTCGTCCATTCTTTTTACGGTCTATAGTACATAGGCCATACCAGCCTGTCATTGATCTGGTTAGATCTCTGAATCTAAACAGGTCTGGGAGTTACCGTGTTTTTCGGACTATAAGGCGCACTATCAATGAATGGGTCTGACCGGGTCTATTTTCATACATAAGGCGCACCGGTTTGTTATTATTATTATTATTATTATTAATATTAAGGCTCATTAAGTGAAACAAAATAGTCAGATAAGTCAAACTTTATTCAACTCATTAACAATAACTCAACATTGTTCAGGTTTAACACATAAAATTTCGAACAATACACTCACTTTTTCAGTTCAGTATGTTGAAGCACAGTACAGGTACATATCACTCCACGAGGCGTCTGACTACGGTAGCCCTGAAGTGCCAAAAATCCATCAAGTGGTGCAGCTTTATAGTTATACCAAAGTTGTACTAAAAGATTTTGACATATTAATTCCATACATAAGGCGCACTGTCGATTTTTGAGAAAATTAAAGGATTTTAGGTGCGCCTTATAGTCCGAAAAATACGGTACTGAGAATTCCAAGTGCCACAGTGGGGGACAGTCGCCTCAATGGTATCTATCATTGTGTCCTTGGGCAAGGCACTTCACCCACATTGCCTAGTATGAACGTAGTGTGTGAGTGAGTGTTGGTGGTGGTCGGAGGGGCCAATGGCGCACCATGGCAACCTCGGCCCCAGGGCTGCTGTGGCTACAATAGTAGCTTACCATCACTAAGGGTGGAGTGAAAGAATAATGTGTAAAGTGCTTTGAGTGTCTATGATACAACGCTATATAAAATCCAATGCATTATTATTATTTTCACACTGGTTATGAGCTGATTTTGTTGCTTAATAGGTGTCATGGACTAGCACCACGTTCAGGACACGGGTTTCCTGATCCCGTTGATATCGGTTCAATATCAGCAAAAAAGAAGTATCAATTATATCGGCCTGCATTTAAGATCTCTGATAAAATATATAGTTTTTATTGGATTTACTGAGGCTTTTTTCATTTATTTTTTTATTCATTTGTAGAATATTCTTACTTAAGCATCAAACACTCCACGGTGTAGCCTTAGAACGCATGTGGCCAACTCAAGGTCCGGGGGCCAAATCCGGAGCTTTGGACAATCTAATTCAGCCCGCAGGACAAAGTTAATGACAGAAAAAAAAAATGATTGTTTAAAAAAATTATTAGCAAATAATTCAGTTGTAGTTATCTTCATTAAATGAAACTCCACAATATTTGAAGGATAGCAATTTCCCCATGCTTTTTTTTCACGACTTCAGTTATTTTTAAATTTCTAATTCTAAAAAAAAAAAAACTAAATAGAAATAAAAAAGGTAGGTAAAAAAAAAAAAAAAAAGAAGAAGATTCAAATTTTATATATATATATATATACTGTATATATATATATATATATATATATATATATATTTTTTTTTTTTTTTTTTTAAATTATTATTCTTTTAGAAATACACATCACACACAATAAATACAAAATAACTCTGTCCTATACCTAAACTTTCTCAAATATAAAACTTTGTCCTTCTGGTCATTTCATTTTACGTAATTTCACAATGTCCTGTTGATCATTTTAAAAGAAAGGAAAAAAAATGTACTCAGTAACGTTGGGTGTAGAAATGTAACTTATGACTTGACTTTTTTGACTCATTGGGACTTACACGCTGGCGTGAGGTTTCTTCTTGGAGAAGTCGCAGGCCAGGCCGAGGTCGGAGATCCGCACGTGTCCGTGTTCGTCCAGCAGGATGTTGGCGGGCTGAGGAAAAGGGGCGGAGCTTAAGGACAACAAAAGGGCTAAACAAAGTCTCCACCTCGGCCCATAAACAGCTCCTGCTCTGGTTCTCACCAGTTTGTTTACTGGGAACCCAAAACTGCCCTGTCTACTATTATGGCAACCAGTTCCAAACAGGGAATCAGAGGAAAACCAGAGGCCGTGTGGGCGTTCCTCAGCTTTTCCCTAATCCTTTGCTCCACACATGGCAATGATGCTGGTGGCAAATTACAGTGAAAAGCTTCATGGCTCAATAAAACCAGTGGTGATGGGATTTAATCTGTGCACAATGTTGGGAATATCACAAAACAGATGATTTCAAATAAGATGGGAATCTTTTCCTGATTTTAGATCGTTAAATAATCTTTTTTGGGGGGAAAAAACAAGAAAAATGAGAAAAATATAGAGAAAAAAATGTAGAAAAACCCCCAAAATAAAATAATATCACTTGGTTTTCCTATTTTAAATTGTAAAAGAATATTTTTGGGGGAAAAAAACAAGAAAAATATAGAGAAAAAAACCCAACAAAATAAAATAATATCACTTGGTTTTCCTGATTTTAGACAAGACACATTTGTGTGTATTCCCGTCTGTCTCTGCGTGTGCGTCTTATTGCTATGTGTGGGAGGTGGGAGGAGTGAGTGTGTGAGCCTGTACTTGTAGTGACACATCTCAGATTATGAACTCGCTATGTGTGTGTGTGTGTGTGTGTGTGTGTGTGTGTGCGTGTGTGTGTACAGACACGTCATTGTGTGTATTCCCATCTGTCTCTGCATGTGCGCGGACGTGTGTGTACGTCTTAATGCTATGTGCTCGAGGTGGGAGGAGTATGTGTACAGACACATCATTGTGTGTATTACCGTCTATCTCTGTGTGCTGACTGAGTGGGCGTGTCTTACTGCTACAGCAGTACCGCCCATAATCAAGGTATTTTTTTAATTTCCCTCCTAGTGGCAGGTCAGCAGAAAGCAGGGGTTTAGTCACTCTTTAGTTATATTCATGCTTTTTTCAGATTTGTAAACTTTAGTTTTAGTCCCAGCCGTAATAAATACAGTATATGGGATGGATGGATGATGGATGGATGGATGGATGATGGATGATGAAGGATGTCGTGGTTCTACCTTCAGGTCTCTGTAAACCACGAAGCGGTTGTGCATGTGCTCCAATCCCAGGATGATCTCGGCCGCGTAGAAACGCATCTCCTTCTCACTGAACACACCATGCTGAGAGAGGTGGTAGTGCAGGTCGCCCCCTAAACACACACGCACGCACACATACACACACAAACACACCGCGTCAGTATGACATCAGTTCTATAAGAAACAAAAGGATAAACTGTAATTCTCAGCCAATAGCAGCATATTCTGTCATTTTAATTCAATATGAACTCATAAGTCAGTGGTTCCCAAACTGTGGGGGTGCACCCCCTCCCCTAAAAAAAAAACTAACAAATGCTTTTTGTCTCAATTATTTACCATTATTACATTAATATTACCATTTTAAAATATGTGATTGCATATTTTGATATTTTTATGAGCTTTGAAGAAGAATAGCCATAATTTGAACATTTTTGAACCATTTTGTTGAGATGGGGGGAGATACATTATTTTTCATTCTTTAAAGCACGGTTTTTCAACCTTGGGGTCGGGACCCCATGTGGGGTCGCCAGGAATTAAAATGGGGGCCCTGAAATGTCTAATAAAAAAAAATACATACAAATAAAAACATTAAAACTTTTACAAATTACAAATTATTCTTTTACAAATACACATCACACACAATAAACATAAAATAACTATTCTATACCTAAACTTTCACCAAATATAAATCTTGTTCAAATAAAATGCAGTATAAAAATATCTGATGATGGTGCACTTTAATAAACATAAAAAAATGTATCTGGGGTCACTGGACATTTGTGAAATCCAAATGAGCTCACGACCCGAAAAAGGTTGCGAACCGCTGCTTTAAAGGGTGCTTATCACAAGATTCCCAGAGGAGGAAAAAACACCTTCAAGTTTCCTTAACATTACAACATTTGGAAGAAATATGAAACAGCTGCTGCACAGACTGTCAAAATAAGATGATCTCAATTTGTTTATTGGTTCATTTTGGTAAAGACGAGTTATAGAGTTGCAGATGCAAACTCCACCCACACTGCATACCGTTCATGAGGTCCAGGATGAAGCAGAGCTTGTCGGGGGTGTGGAAGGCGTACGTCATGCACACGATGAACGGACAGTCCTGAAGAGAGAGCGACATAAAAATGATAAAACTGAAGGTTTTGTGTGTGTGTGTGTGTGTGTGTGCGCGCACTGATCGAACAGCGTGATCTCATCCTAACGACCGTTACCTTTTGGTTACTAAAAGATATCAAACTTTGGTCATATTGAGTGCTTGCATTAGTTGGTGTTACGGCTCAGCTAGTGATCGTGTTATCTTGTAAGTGATTTGCAATTACCTAAATTACTAAAAAATAATCCATATCTGTCAACTGAAGCACTAAAGCCACACTAGATGATTAAATATTAATAAATAGAAGATAATAATCAATGATAAAAAAATACTATATATTTAACTAAATAAATAATCAAGAATTCAAAAATGTACAATAACAATAATAATATAAATAATTAAATAATATTAATGTTTTTTGTAAATGAATAAAATATTACAATATAAAATAAACTACATTAATAGCAGAGAAAACACTAGATGTAACCCAACAAAATAATAATCTGAAGCATTACAGCCACACTAGATGATTTAATATGAATAAATAAAATGTATTATTGAATAAAAATTATTCAATGATACAAATGTTTAATACATTTAACTTAATAAATAAATAGGAATTCAAAATTTTAAATTCATAAAAATTATTACAATAATAACAAAATGTAGAAAATTGATAAAATATTAAAATATAAAATAAACTACATTAATATCAGAGAAATTACTAGATTTAAACCAACAAAAGCCACACTAGATGATTTAATATGAATAAATAAAATACAATAATCAATGATAATCAATTATATACATTTAATTAAGTAAATTAATAAAGTCAAAAATGTACAATAAATATTATTATTATTATTGTTATTTATAATAATAAACTACATTAATAGCAGATAAAATACTAGACATAACCCAACTGAATAATAATAACAATAATAACAATAAATAAAAATAATAAAATATGGAAATTAATAAGAATAAACACCAAAAGTTTTTTGTAATCAGATGATTGCAAACAGCGTTAACGTCTTGTATCTGCTGCGATGCATCACTAGTTATAATAATCGCCAGATGACACGATACACCGACAGATAAAGTGCTGAGTGTGAATGCTGATGTCATCTCACCTGTAACAACAAAGGCGTCACAGTGTTTCCATCACCCTGCAGTGATCAGCGTGTGTGTGTGTGTGTGTGTGCGTGTGCGCGTGTGCGTGTGTGTGTGTGTGTGTGTGTGTGTGTGTGTGTGTGTGTGTGTGTGTGGGCGCGTGTCACTCACCCCTGTGCTGACCAGCGACAGCATGATGCGCTCGTTGAGTGCCAGCGTCTCTCCCTGCTTCATCTTAATCCTCTTCTTGTCCAAACATTTCATGGCATACCTGAAAACAGGGTTGGGGTCAATTGCATTTTTCAATTACAATTACGTCTTCAATTATCCACATTCAATCACAACTCAATCATGATTACATAGAGCAGCATTTTTTCCCATTACAATCAAAATTATAATTATTATTTTACCTCTGAAAGTCAATTACAATTACATTCTCAATTACTAAAATTAAATTACAATTACTGAGCCTTTAATAAATAATTCATAAAACTTAATCTTCCTCCTCTGTTAGCGTTCTGTTAGCATCTCTTATGATAACGGGTCAGTTTTGACACGTCTTAAATCAGCTGTAAAATACACAAATATTATGTATCATCTAATTCATTTTTCATCTCTTGGTTACCTTATTAGGCTTCCTAACCAATGAAAACATTGTGATTAATATTTTTGATATGGCCTGCTGTCAGTATACCCCTCCATTGAACTTTTTTTAAAATGCTAAAAGGATCTTAAACAGAACTAACAGGTAGTGGGAAATTTTGATGTAAAACATATTTTACTGATTTTGAACTGTTTAAGTGCAAGCAATAGAACTGTAACATGGTTCCCCGGGTTTGCTTATAATTAAATTAGAATTGACAGTTTTTATACAATTTCCATACCAATTACAATCCGAAAGTCAATTAACTGAACTCAATTACAATTACAACAGCAGCAGATTTGCTCAATTACAATTATAACTAGAATATTTGCATTTCCTGAAGAAAATGCAAGTGAGGATGCAGGTGCTTGCCGCTGCATTAGGTTAGCATTAGCCTAGCATTAGCATTAACCTAACATTAACATTAGTGTTAGCATTAACATTAGCCTAGCGTTAACATTAACATTAGTGTTAGCATTAACATTAGCCTAGCGTCAACATTAACATTAGTGTTAGCATTAGCATTACGTTAACATTAACACTAGCATTAGCATTAATGCTCGCATTAGCATTAGCCTAACGTTGGCATTAACCTAGCGTTGACATTAGTCTAGCGTTAGTATTCATATTCATAATAATAATAATAATAATAATAATAATAATGGCTTGGATTTATATAGTGCTTTTTTTGAGGAGACTCAAAGCACGTTACAGAAACCATTATTCATTCACACCAGTCACTCACACAGTCATACCTGTGGTGGTAAGCTACAATGTAGCCACATAGGCATGGCTGCCATTTTGCGCCACCACCACCAAAATTCAAGCACAATTCATACCCATTCATACAAGGCAATGTGGGTAAAGTGCCTTGCTCAAGAACACAACAACAATGACTCGGATAGAGCAGGATTCGAACCCCCAACCCTTCGGTTACTGGACGACCCACTCTACCACTGAGTCACTGGTCGCCCCTTTTCTTTAACCTTTAACTTTTCATTAACCTAGTGTGAGCATTATCCTAACGTTAGCATTTGGCTAATGTTAGCAATAGCACTAACCTGGCATTAGCATTCATCTAGCAATAGCAATACCCAAACAACACCATAACCCTTAACATTAGCAATTAAGTTGAAAAAAAGTAGAAATGGGTTGAAAAAGTTGAAACAAGCTAAAAAAGTTTGTGCACACTCACTAATTATGCCATAATTGTAATGAATTATCAATTACACAATTATTAATTATCAATTAAATTTATAAATGAGCCCAACCCTGCCTGATGGTCGCACAACCAACACATGTCACACACACAAAGAGAAAGACACACACACACACAAACATAGCTGTAATACGCACATCTTTCCCGTGTCGGCCTTCCTGCAGCCGTAAACTTCTCCGAATCCTCCTCGGCCGATGATTCGGTGCACGCTGAAGTCGTTCATGGTCAACTGAAAGTCACGGGAAAACGTGAAGAGAGTTGACGTTAAAGAAGGTTTTTCCCTCTGTTCAATGTGTGGACGCCTCTTGGTACTCACGTGGATGTTGAGCTCCACGTTCTTCCACTGACAGAAGCGAGTGAATTTGTCGCTGAGGGGAAAAGGAGACATTGTTGTTCAGTCAAAGTGGGAACGAAGCGTAGCAAAAGAGAGGATTTAACTCACCTCTCGATGAACTTCTGGAAGATCTTCCCTCTCAGGCTGTCACAGATTTCCACGATGTACGGCTGACAAACACAGACAAGCACCGGCTTTTAGTAACGGAAGAATCAGAGGAAAAAGTGAGTTTCACTAAACTTTGGAGCAACCTTGAGGCATTGGGAAAACTTTGATGTCTGTCGTGAACATCTTTGGTGGTAATTATATACATCATGTCCATACTTCTATTTAATTGCGATTAATTATTTACAGGAAAAAATGACGCACAAAAAAAAGACGCCAATTTGGCACCCCAGACAGTGTGGAACCTTTCTTTTTCTCGGTATACCCATAATACTGATGCATAGATTACAATAACAAGACGGGAGACTGCGGAGCTTCACAGCTTCGTTGGCGTTACTTTGAATTTTAAAAACATCGGATGAAAAACTAAAGACCAGGTGTGTGCAAATTGTGCAAGAAAGAGTTTGTGGGTCACCAGAAATTTTGCAGCCCCTGCTACCACCCCTATGCTAAACATGTAGCAGCTAGCACAGACACTAGGACAGTGCTAGCTGCTACATGCTACGAGCAGGCAGCGTCTCCAATCCACACTGGACAGGATGACAGGGTTCAGAGCCAAAATGAATATGTCCATGAGTGATTAAAAAAAAACAAACTCACTGGTTAAATATTATTAACTGAAGGAGAGAAAAAGCAACAAGTTCAGTGTTCAATGACTGTATTGATAATAAAAGTGTTCTTACTGTTTTCGATAACTTATAGCACTACATATGGACCTGATGTTTTATGTTCATTTTACTTCCGTCGCGTTAACTCCTCCTACACCGTTTGTCCAATTTTGACAATTAAGTTATCGAAACATTTTTCAACTGATTTTGTTCAGCTTGTACCTTCAACCAACTTTTTTCAACCATTTTAAAGCAGAACTGAGTAACTTTTTCACCTGAATAAATCATTTTTATAGTCCCTGTGAGCGTAATACAAGTGTTTATGGGGTGATTGGGGGGTCTTTCATCTCCCCCTGCTGTCTCTGGCCAGAAAACGGCACTTGCAACTGCTTTACACCAGCCCAATACAAACTAATGCTAGATTATGACCAGCCCCGTGGCTGCACACGGTTGTCTACAAATTCAGTTTTCTCACTTATATCATGGTGGAGCCCGCAAAAAAAAGGCAGAGAAGACCTTTATCTGAGGAACGAGCAATCCATGCAGTGACAGCTCAGCAGCGACACACAGCAATCACACACACACTGCTGTTGCAGCAACAGGCACGCACACACACTCACAACCCAGCGTTCCATCAGGCAGCATTTTCAGAGTTGCTTTGTCAGCACACAAACAAACACATCACACACATTTCCACACTTCCTTCCGTATTACTCTCACATCATTCATTTATTAAGTCATACCGTGTATTCCGTGTCCTTTATTATTCTTATTATTATATTTTTTTCTTCTTCCGTCTTGCCCTATCTCCTACACTGTTTGTCCGATTTTAACAATCAAGATGTCAAACCGTTCAGAAAATTCACGACATGTATGCTATCGCTTTCATAATTTGTAACTTGTCAACTTTATGAGTTATTGCCCTGGCAACTTTTTTCTCCCATCCACTTACATTGGAAATGTCAACCTTAGAAACTTTTAAACCCTTCCTCACCAGCCATTCTTTAACTGATCCAAACCTTTCAACCTTTCACATGTTCAGCTACTACCTCCAACCCATTTACACTTCTTTCAACCTTTTCAACCCATTTTAACTTTTTCAACCCATTTCAACCTTTTTAACCCATTTTAACTTTTTTTTTAACCTTTTCAACCCATTTTAACCTTTTTAAAATTTTTTCAAACTTTTCAACTAATGCTAGCACAATTCAAATGCCTGCGCAATGCTATTGCTAACACAATGCCAATGCTAATGCTAGCGCAATGCTAATGCAAGCACAATGCAAATGTTAGCGCATTGTTAATGCTAGCGCAATGCTAATGCCAGCACAATGCAAATGCTAGCACAATGCTAATGCTAGCGCAATGTTAATATTAGCGCAATGCTAGTGCTAGCACAATGCTAATGCTAACACAATGCTAATGCTTGCGCAATGCTAATGCTAGCGCAATGCTACTGCTAGCAAAATGCTATTGCTAGCATAATGCTATTGCTAGCACAATGCTAATGTTAACGCAATGCTAATGCTAGCACAATGCTGCTAGTGAAATGCTAATCTAGCACAATGCAAATGTTAGCGCAATGCTAATGCTAGCACAATGCTAATGTTGGTGCAATGCTAATGGTGCAATGCTAGCACAATGCTAATGCTAGTGCAATGCTAATGCTAGCACAATGCTAATGCTAGCACAATGCTAATGCTAGCGCAATGCTAATGCTAGCACAATGCTAACGCAATACTAATGCTAGCGCAATGCTAATGCTAGTGCTAATGCTAATGCTAATGCAATGCTAATGCAATGCTAATGATAACGCAATGCCAATGCTAACTTTTTTCAACCTTTTTAACCTTTTCAACTCATTTTAACCTTTTCAACCCATTTTAACTTTTTCAACTCATTTCAACCTTTTCAACCTATTTTAACTTTTTCAACCCATTTCAAATTTTTCAACCCATTTCAACCTTTTCAACCCATTTTTACTTTTTTCAACCCATTTCAACTTTTTCAACCCATTTCAACTTTTTGCAACCTTTTCAACCCATTTCAACTTTTCTTCATATTTTTCAACAAATTCAACTTTTTTTCAAATTGCGGTGCGACGGGGGCAAGCACATGCATCATCACTTGCATTTTCTTCAAGAAATGCAAAAATTCTAGTTTTACTTGTCTCTCTTCCTCATTCTGTTCTCATGGTTACATGGGACTATATGTGTGAAAGCACCCTTAGTGTCACTGTTGTATTAGGATTTTTCAGTGATCAGTTGTTACAGTCTTGGGAGAGCAAAGGTAGCATGTAGCTGTGGGGTGGGGCAGACGGCGGGGGGTGCAGAGTTTTTACGATAGTGACATAACCAAAAGGGACCTTTAAGGGGAGCGCTAAGCACAAGTTACTTAGTTCTGCTTTAAATCATTTCAACCTTTTTCAACCTTATTGCCAATGTTCACTTATTGCTAGGTTAATGTTTAGCTAACGGTAGGTTAGTGCTATTGCTAGACAAATGCTAATGCTAGGTTAGTGGCAATGCTAGGTTTATGCTCATGCTATACTAGTGTAACACCATTGCTAGGCAAATGCTAATGCTAGCTAATGCTAAAGTTAATACTAGCTAATGCTAGCTAATACTAATGCTAATGCTAACTAATGCTAATGGTAATGCAGTGTGATGCAGGCCAGCACCTGCATCCTCACTTGCATTTTCGTCTAGTTTCATTTGTATTTTCTAATTTTTGGAGATGGACAATAGTACACATTAATATTCCCCCTGATGGTCAAAACTAAAAGTAGCAGCAGCTCTTTGTGACATGTCTCACATACAGTGGAATGAAAATAGCTACGCCTGCATCTGTTCGAGTCTGTTAAAAACAATAAATGACTTTATAAAGCCACTTTGTTTAGTTTGTTATATATCAATCTTTTGATCTGTCACAATAGTGTCATTTAAATGAAAACACCTCAAGTTGAGGGCTTTTCTCAGCAATTTTTAGGTGAGATTAAAAAAGAGATTCATTTGAATGATTAAATTTAAAACATAATTGGTTAATCACACAATTTTTAAAATCTTTTGACAGCACTAATATATCGTAATGCAGCCCCGCCCCTTTACCCTTCGACCCTACTCAGACATTCCTGCTACGTGTTAAGCTAATGGTCACTGGCATGGAGTAAGACGGCACATGTACCAAGGAATATGCAACCGTCCCTGCACAAACTGTGAAAAAGGTTTTAAAAGATGTGAAGGAAACATTTCAGAAATGATCAATTAAATGATCCAACCATCTGTTTTCTGCCATTTATCCGTGGTCGGGTCGGGGGAGGGGGCAGCATCCTTAGCAGGGAAGCCCAGGCTGGGGCTCTGTTTGGACCAATGTTTGTGGTGCATCTCCAGCTTTGATTGATTGATTGATTGGATTCATCCATTCCAAAGTGCTGACAAAGCTATCGGCCCATGAGAGCGTGAGCGGGGTTTACCTGAAAGAGAGTGGGTGGGACTTGTTTCTTGGCCAGGTGACTCTGCACGTGATCCACAGCTTTCTTAGAAAACGGCTGAGGGGAGAGAAAAAAGGAGAGATTCAGAACGCCGTCATCCATCCTTCATTATGAAACTGATTTTAATCCTCCTATTATTCTGAAATATCCCAAACACACTTTAACCCTGGGGTCAATCTGACCCCAGGGGTATTTGCCTCCCAATGACCAATGAAACCTTGACCTGTTTTCTAGCGCCACCAACAGGCCAATATTTTAAATTACAATTAAATTATCTTGTGGTTATAGTTTTCATCCAAATCTTCTCAAATGTATTGACAACATTAATGACAACATGAGTATGAACACTATTGGTTGTGGTGAGGACGAGACCTTTCCTGCAGCGCCACCATCAGGTCAAACTTTCACTTTCAGAGTTTGAGTATCTTTTATCCAGATTTTACACAGCTAAAACAGCTTGAGGTCAAATTGCCCCCAGAGGAACACCAATGCATACAATATGTGTTCAGCACATTGAAAAATATTGTCATGATCATTTTATGCTTAATCCATCAAATTGTACCCATCAACTTAGGAAAAATCATAATATCCAACCAGCATTTTTTTAAAATTTAAAAATATTAAATGGGGTCAAATTGACCCCAAAGCTAATAGGAGGGTTAAGTGGAAATCAGTTCACTTTTGGATGAAATAAGGATTTCATCTTTAATATTAAAAAAAAAGAAAAAAAAAAAAAGAATGGAAATGAAAGGTTTTTTTTAATAATATATATATAAAAAAAATCATTTCCATTAGATTAAATAAAAATACATGAGAATTAAAATATTTTAATTTTTAAAAAACCTAATTAAATAAGACATTTTATTAAACTAGTACAATGCCCGTCGGAAGTATGTATTCATATTGACATTAACAGGAGTTCCACAGTGTGGATGGGAAAATGAATTTGATATAGAAATATATATAAATATTTTCTCTTGGTAACCAGAACATCACCACAATTTAATCAACTGTTCCTTGACCCATTATCAACATTTCCTGAAAATTTCATCAAAATCCGTTTATAACTTTTCAAGTTATCGTGTACAGACAGACAGACAGTGTCACACTGCATTAGCTTAGCAACCGATGATGAAGTCACTGTTGATGACATCATCAGTCAGAACAATCTGATTGGAACTCTGATGACGTCACTGTTGATGACATCATCAGTGTTCTAAAACAACGTTTGTGACAGGAGTTCCTCAGTGTGGATTGGTCATTTCAAATTGGTTTTAAATTGGTTTTGGAATGACCAAATGTCTCCAAAATTACGGATTCACACGCTAGGGGTATTTGGAAGCCGTTGACTAAGTTTGAGGTCGAACACACACTGCGTCAGGGAGATATTCACTCCACAAACACACACACACACACACACGCATGCACGCACTGCACACATGCAGACATTCCTTGCTTTTATAGATAAAGAAAAAAATAGTAAAAGTAACCATTAACACTGTCTTGTAATAGTCAATAAAAAGACGCAACTTTTCTTGCATTTAAAAAAAAGAAGAAAGAAAATATTTTGTCTTATCGCATTACTGATATAGATTCTTATATTCCAATTTTTTTTTAATCAGAATTTGAGGGTGCAGCATGGAGAGCAGAGTGACTTATCGATGTCACATTATGACTCTCCATCTAATGAGTAATAATGTGATCTGTGTGTCCCAGTGAATGCACAGCCGCTGCTGACTCAGCTGTGAGTGACGCTTTACGGTCATTTTAAAAAAAATAAAAATAGCAGCAATGCTGTGATGTACGATCAGTCCGGATGTTGCTGGAAATTTAAAGGAAAGTATGGTCAGGGGAAGACTTAGCCTAGCATGTGTTAAGGGATTAGATACAACGCTTTAAAGCTCAATAATAAAACTCTGTTACTATTTTGTGTCAGAAATGTCTCTGTCGTCGTTTATATGAACGATTATATGGGGCGCCGATTGTAAAGGTGCGCATGCCAAAATTTAGAACAACTTTTTGCAACATTTAGCAACAAACTAAATGTTAAATGTAAATATTACATTTAAATCTAAATGTTAAATGCTAAATCATATAGATATGTAAATATTTAGTTTCACCCGTGACATTTAGATTTAACATTTAGATTCAAATGTAACATGTAGTTTTAACATTTAACATTTAGACTTAGAATATTAGTTAAATATTTAGTTTCACCCATGACATTTAGATTTAACATTTAGTGTGTTGCTAAATGTCACAAAATTTGTAATTTATTTTAGCATGCACACCTTTGTAATAGGTGCCCCGTACGTTAAGCTGATTTTGATTCACATTTAACATCTTGATTTAACATTTAACATTTAGATTTAACATTTAGTTTTCTTGCTAAATGTTGCAAAAAGTAGCTGTTAATTTTAGCATGCGCAGCTTTACAATCGGTGCCCCATACATTTAGCTGATTTAGATTTACATTCAACAACTAGATTTAACATTTAAGATTTACATGGAACATTTAGATTTAAATGTAACATTTAGTTTGTTACTAAATGTTGCAAAAAGTTGCTGTTTATTTTAGCATGCACACCTTTGTAAGAGGTTACATTCAGGTAATTTTGATTTACATTTAACAACTTGATTCAACATTTAGATTTAACATTTAGTTTTCTTGCTAAATGTTGTAAAAAGTTGCAGCTTATTTTAGCATGCACACATTTACGATCCAAGGCCCATACGTTAAGCTGATTTGGATTTAACATTTAGATTTAATTGTAACGTTTAGATTTAAATGTAACGTTTAGATTTAAATGTAACGTTTAGATTTAAATGTAACATTTAGATTTAACATTTAGTGTGTTGCTAAATGTTGCAAAAAGTAGCCCCATATGTTTAGATGATTTAGATTTACATTTAACATTTAAGATTTACATTTAACATTTAGTTTGTGGCTAAATGCTGCAAAAAGTTGCTGTTTATTTAGCATGCCCACCTTTACAATCGGCACCCCATTCATTCAGCTGATTTAGATTTACATTTAACATTCAGATTTAACATTTAAAATTTACATTTAGATTTAAATGTAACATTTAGTTTGTTGCCGTTTATTTAGCATGTGCACCTTTACAATCGGCACCCCATACGTTAAGCTTCAAACACACATATTACCCCTTCTTTATATAAATTCTGCTCTGTTCCTTTTAACAAACAAACTCAACCCCAGGAATAAAGCAAGAGTGAACCCTTGGGATTAACGGTGTGTTGTTTTAATCCCTCACATGTGAGCAGGACAGCAGCTCCTTCATGATGTATCCGTCGTAGATCTGTCTGCTCCGGCTCAGACGCTCCTCCTCCGAGTCCAGCTTCTCGTAGTCCTTAATCTGGGAAAAAAAAAAAGAGGACGCGCCAAGATCAGGATGAACCACTCCTGACTGGGATTACTGGTTTAATCCCAGATTTACCTCTTCATAGAACTTTAGCTGGGGGACGGCCTCGTCGATCTCGTTCATACAGTAGTCCTTGAAAAGCAGAAAGCCTAAAAAACACAGAAAGGTCAGACGGTGAAAAACGAGGCCTTTGAGCTAAAAATCCAGAATGGAAAATAAAATAAAAATGTAATAACATATATTTGAAAAAAATAAATAACAATAAATGTAACACATTATTTAAATTAGAATAAATAAATACAAACAAATTTGAATGTTTGAATTAAATAAAAACAAATAAATAGGAAATTCTATTACATAAAAAAAGGGTAAAATTACCTTTATTAATTAAATTTGTAAAAAAAAAAAAAAATCATGAAATGAAAAACTAAATAAAAAAACATTTTAACTAACAATCAAGAATTGAAATAAAAAATGTAATAATATATATGAAAAATATTTTAAATAAATATGACAAATTATTTTAATTAGATTAAATAAATAAATGAAAATTAGAATATTTTAATAATTAAATAAAAACAAATTAAATAAGAAATGTTATTCAACTATAAAAAATAGTCAAAGTAACCTTTATTAGTAAAATTTGTTTTTAAAAAACCTTTGAACTAAAAATAAAGAATGGAAATAGAAATAAAAATTTTAGATTTTTTATAAAGAATATTTAAAATAAATAAATATGAAAAATATTTAAATTAGATTAAATAAATAAATGAAAATTAGAATATTTGAATTAAATAAAAACAAATGAAATAAGAAATTTTATCAAATAAAAACAATTGTTAAAGTAACCTTTATTAGTAAAAGAAGTTTAAAAAAAACAACAAAAAAACCTTTGACCTAAAAATCAAGAATGGAAATAAAAATTCAAATTTAATAATATTTATAAAGAATATCTAAAAGAAATAATAAGAAAACATTAGAGTATTTGAATTAAATAAAAAAAAAATTGAATTAGAAATTTTATCAAATAAAATTGTTTTGTTAAAGTAACCTTTTTTAGTAAAAAAAAAAAAAAAGAATTCAGAATGGAAATAAAAATGTAACACTACATGATTTTTTAATTTTATTTTTCAAAGTAAACTTCCTGAAAAAAAGTTGTCTGAATAAATGAAACCGTAACATATTCTATATTTCACCTATCATCAGGAAAGCTAGGATTTGGGTAAATTTAGTCAAAATAAAAACAATAAATGAAAGGTTGAGGTCGAGGTCAGATGGAGATGTTGTAGAAATGAGACAATGAGGAAGAGGAGGAAGAGTTTAAGGAAGCAGTGATGAAGACAAAGGCTGATGACGTGCTGCACTGAAAAGATTCAAGGACGGTTTTAGATGATTTTCAGACGACGCTCGATGACATTTCAGAGACCAAAACGCTTTTTCGGTGATTACCAAGAGGCGTTCAAGGGCCGTCGGATGACAGCGTCTCTATTTTTAGTCGTTTTTAAACGCACGCTGAGGTAAGCCGAGTGTTTCTGCATCTTGTTTTACACGCTCGGATCGAACGATCGCACTGATCCTGTGATGCATTCAGTGACAATGCAAAGAGTCCAACGTGTGGAGATGATGCTATTATCAACACATGTTCAATGAACATCAGGGATTGTTTCTATCATGGGTTTGAAGCTACACTTACATTTAATGATGTTAAAACAAACTTTAAAACATTTCTTAACATTTTTTATTTACCTTTTTTAATGATTAATTTATTTAACTTTTATCATGAAACTACAAAAAAATGAAATAACCAGACCATCATAGCCGACCAATCAGATTAAATGTAATGTACGGCACCAAAACAGCATTGAATGCTGGTTATTTTCTCAGTTTTAGAGTTCATAAATTTAGCTATTCTGTCGTTGGAACCTTATCATTTTTTAAATTTTTATTTTGAATGTAATTTATTGGCGTTATTTTATGTATAAAAAAAAATATTATTTTGACAAACCTAATATTTTCTACAGATGCCTTTGTGGAAAATATGTATATACATATATATGTACACATATATACGTATAAATATATATATATATATATACATATATACTGTATATATACACTATATCAATGAATATAATCTCTTTATAATATCTGTAAATAAAAGAAATAGATGTTCTAGATAAAACAAGGATTTATCACCGTGGAAGTCTGAGGTTGGCGTGTCACGTGACAGGGTTCTCGCCAGCGCTGTTGAGCGTAAGGACCCCCGATGTTGTCATTTTGCTCCGATACGAAGCGATGGCGCCCCCTACGCTGGGTTTTCAGCAACGCAAGGGGGATTTTGTGGATTTTCTGATGTTTTTTGTAATAATTGTTGCACATTTAGGCACAAAAGGGATTTCCATTCGTGCACGGGTTGTTTTAATTCTCTTTTTAATGTGAATAACCGAGAAACACACACTGCACAGCCGCACTGTCTATTTAATACAGGCGATTTGCTCGGATGTTCCCGTCTTTACCTGAGGACCCCTGCCGCCACTTAGCTACCCACGATGCTGCTTGTCTTGATCCTCCTCTGAGTGAAAAATTGCATAATATGTGCCTTTTAAAGAGACGTTGGCTTGATTTGAGTCGGACAGGTTTGGGCCACGTTCTCTCGCGCTGGGGACCGGTTTTCTTTTTTTGGCCCGATTAAAGCTCTACTGTTTTCTTCCTCCGCATGCGTTCCAATTAGAGATGTCCCGATACAACTTTTTCACTTCCGATACGATGCCGATATTGCAGCCTTGCGTATCGGCCGATACCGATATTGAGCAGATACGATATCAGCACGAATCATAAATACTTTTACTTATTTTGTTGTGTGGAATGTTAGAAATGGCTTGATCATGTGATGTTAATCAAACAGAGAACAATAGTCAACAACAGTAGGTATGAAAAAAACTGACCTGTTTATTATTAACTAATTGATTACATACATTTTAACCTTCAAGATAATATCTACAGTATTCTACAAATGAATAAAATAGAAATGAAAAAAATGATAAGACCAGCACCAATGTTAGGGTGCATTACCGCCACCTACTATGTTGGGGTGTGAAGAACAGTCACCTATGGATAGAAGTGCTGGGGCGGATCATTTTATCGGAGCGCTTATATCAGTGATTTTAGATGCAGTCTGAGGAAATCTGATATTGGTTTTCTGGCTGATATCGGACCGATATCCGATATTAATATCGGATCGGGACACCTCTAGTTCCAATATTATTGCAGGTCCCACATAATGCCTCGTTTAAATTTGAAATGTGCACCTTGGAATCAGTCTTATGAATAAAATGTTATGTGTTGTGTCTATACAGTGTGTGTGAGTATTAGTGGAATGAGTAACTCTATATACTGTATAACTCTATATATAACTACATTCACCCTTTCAGCTGATTAAAAAAACAACAAAAACTAAATTTGGCCCTCAGAGATTCATAAATTTAAACATTTCCCGCGTCGGTGCTGCTCGCTCACGCTCCACGCGAAAGGCTGAACAATTAATTGCATTTGCGATATTATCGCGACATCATAAAACGCGATTTCCTAATCGCAAAGGCTGCATTCATTTATTTTTTCTTGTATTGTCCTGTTAAGTTCAGAGAGTGTTTAAGAAGTGCAGTCCACGTGTACGTCTCATGAAACGTGAAGTTGGTCAGATATGTTGACGAGGTAAAGCCACAGATTTGTTTGCTTTATTGTTGTAATCTGTGCTTTAAAATGTATATTTTATATTTATTTAAAGTTGAAATAAATCGGAAATTGTTTATTATGAAACTGATTGATTTATTGCTTGTGTTCATTGAAAAATACATGACAAGAGGCCCTTGAAAAAATATTCAATCGTTTTTTCCAAAATGGTTCAGCCCTCGTCCACGTGATCCCTCTATGCTGTGAAAAATCCCTGGTGAGAATCCTGTGAGAGCTCTGAAAGGTCGGCGCCGGTTCCTGATCCGCGAACACTTCTTGATCGCGTCTATTTGTGTTAACACTTAACGATAATCCTCTGACACCACTCATCACATCACTCGTGAATCTAAAACTCACACAGCCTGGTGCTACCGTCACTTTTTCTATAATAAACCTTTATTTAAATACACAGTCAGAGAGTTTAAAATGTGTGAGAGTTTGAATGAAACAAAAACACAAAAAAAGTATTTGGTTCGGATCAAAGTGTGTGTGTGTGTGTGTGTGTGTGTGTGTGTGCGTGTGTGTGTGTGTGCGTGTGTGTGTGTGTGTCTGTCTGTACTTGCGTGCGTGAGTCAGCTTTGCTCACATCAGTGTTTGTGTGCCGTCCCACTGTCACGCTAATGCTAATGCTAATGCTAAAGCCAATAACAGCGCTGTTTGCTAAGACTAAACACAAACAAAGGTGGAGCAACTGCAACTGGGACTGAACGCCACCACATTTTTTGACACGTAATGAAAACCAGACGGAAATATTTACAAAAATTAAAAAAAGAATTTTATCCAATCAGTGGCTAATGCTGATCAGATTAAAGCTCTGTATGAGAAGGTAGGACATTGCAATATTAATAATAAAATACAAACAATAATAACTGGTCATTTTAGTGGAGTAATATCTTGCAACAAATTTAACAAAAAAAATAATTAAAAAATGTAAAAGTATGTGAATATATATTGCATGTCTATTTTGAACAAAAGCACAAAAATAAAATGTCATGAAAGGTTCAAATGTAATTGTTATCAAAAGACTAGAAACAAAAATAATCAAATTGTCAAAAATTATGTTTTTTATCAGAAGAATAGAAATAGAAAAGAATGTTCAAACATAACTAAAAATACATCAAAGTTAATTAAAAGATTAAAGGTAAATTTAATTTTTGCAAGAATAAAAACAAAACAATATTGATGAAAAAGAAAAGTGTAAATAACTATCACAATGTGAATTTTCCAGAGGACTCAAACATAAATGAATGACATAATCCAATATTATAATTTTTTTTCTTTGAAAACATTAGGTTGAAATAAAATTATACGTTCACCAGATGACTAAAAATAAAAACTCTGATTATAAAAATGTACTAAAAATCTACTAAAACTAAAAAGAATTCGTTGACAGGCGGTTTTGTCGTCTATCGTCCCCATCATTCCTTCCTCTGAAGCTTTATCTGTGCTCCAGACGTGACGCATGACGCATCATTCCCCCCCCACTGAAACACACACACACACACACACACACACACACACACACACACACACACACACACACACACACACACACACACACACACACACGCACACGCACACACACACACACACACACACACACAAGCCCTTACATCATCACCAGGACTCGAGGATTAAAGCTAATCTCTGAACACTTCAACACTGCCCAGCTAATTCAACAAATGGTCTCTTACACACACACACACACACACGCACAGACGCACACACACACACCCTCATTAAAGCGATCACCTGAACCGTCTAAAAATAACGCCTACTGGCGTTTCGTCACGCCTCATCAAGGAAAACATTTTAAAAAACAATTATCTTGGGCTTTTATTGTGAAGGAGATTCATTTGCGCAGTGCCATCGATTCTTTTTAACACTAGGTGGCAGTATTTTGGTACTCCAGTATTTAACTGACGGTTTTGAAAGGGTTTCTCAACAGAGACATACAACATTTAATTTAATGTGACTTTTCCCACCTCACATTGTGTTCTCATGTCAGCTTCATATTTAGTTGTTACACTAATCGAGTCATGTAAATGCTGTGCTTTCAGCTCATTCCCTCAGTGAGCTGAAATGCATCCACTAACATATAGATCGGGGATGGGCAACTATATTGCAGCTGGGGTCACAAAAATGTGATTGTCAGATCCGAGGGCCACATTATGAACATCAGCATTTCAAATAATGACCAGCATTAATACAGGAGGAGGAAAAACATTTTTGCTCGTTTGTCATTATGTGTTTTTGTTATTTTTTGTGTTTTTGGGGTCGCTTTCTGGTTTTTTGTTGTCGTTTTCTGTATTCTCCTGTCATTTTGTGTATTTTTGTGAACAGTTTGTGTGTCTTTGGAACAGTTCTGTAATTTGCAGTAATTTTGTTAGTTTAAGACGGCGATGTGTGTCTTTTGTTGTCATTTTCTGTTTCATTAGTCATTTAGTGTGTTTTTGCATACTTTGAAATACATTGGGCTTTACATTCCTTACAACTTCTCGAATTACAATTTTTGGAGATTTGCCTTGGGGCCGCAACAAATTAGACTGAGGGCCATATGTGGCCCCCGGGCCGCCAGTTGCCCATGCCTGCTATAGATGTAGTGACCCGTCCCAGTGTTATTGGTATGTTATATGCTTAAAAACATAAAAAAACATAAGCAGCAAATGCTACTTTTCACAGCGTTTAAACGCAGCACAGTCCTTGCTTAAAGCACCAGATTTTTGAATGAACTATGGTGTGGTTATGAACATTATTCTACAATATTCACTCCTAATGACAGTAAAATAGGTCATTCTAAGCCAATTTACTGCAGTGACTGTTCTCAAAATCAGGTGTTCTCAACCTTGGGGTCAGGACCCCATTTGGGGTCGAATGACACTGGGAGGGGGTCGCCAGATGCCATCAAGAAACTAAGTATATTTTTTTCTACAATTTGAACCCATTTTTACTTATTTTTGCCCTTTTTATGCAACTACACCAAACTCGCCATATTTTAACCTATATTCATCACTTTTTCGTGCCATATTTTTCCTCCTCTTAATGCATTTTTGCTCCATTACTCCAATTTCTGCCACATCTACATCAAATTTCATTGACTTTCTGCACATTTTCGGCACCTATAAACTCTTTTCCACTACTTTCCTCACCTAATGTTGCTAATGTTAACCCATTATTGTCACTTTTAACCTCTTTTCACCATATTCCATTCTTAATTTTGCCAATTTAACCACATTCACGATTTGTCATGCCCATTATTTGCCAGTTTAAACAAATTTTTCCAACATTATTAAAATTCCATTCCCCCCAATTTGCATCCTCTTCACTCACAACGTGGATGAAAACCAGTTCTTCCTAAAGGTTGAACTTTACCAATTCAGGGGTTCTCAACCTTGGGGTCAGGACCCCATTTGGGGCCGCATGACACTGCGAGGGGTTCGCCAGATACTTTCAAAAAAAAAAAAATTTTTTTTTGTTTTTTTTTTTTTTTTTTTTACAATTTAAGCCCATTTTTGCTTATTTTTGCTGTTTTTCAAACCAAACTCGCCCTATTTTAACCTTTTTTCGTCACCTTTTCTAGCCGTATTTTTGCTCCTTTTAATGCATTTTGCTTCATCACTCCCATTTCAAACACTTCTGCATTAAATCTCATTGCCTTTTCCACAGTTTTCCACTTTTAAGACATTTTCAGCACCTACAAACTTTTTTTTACCACTTTATCCTCCTAGCGTCACACATGTTGACCCATTATTGTCACTTTTAACCTCTTTTCACCATATTTCATGCTTATTTTTGCCAATTTAACCACATTCACGATTTGTCATGCCCATTATTTGCCAGTTTAAACAAATTTTTCCAACATTATTAAAATTCCATTCCCCCCAATTTGCATCCTCTTCACTCACAACGTGGATGAAAACCAGTTCTTCCTAAAGGTTGAACTTTACCAATTCAGGGGTTCTCAACCTTGGGGTCAGGACCCCATTTGGGGCCGCATGACACTGCGAGGGGTTCGCCAGATACTTTCAAAAAAAAAAAATTTTTTTTTTTTTTTTTTTTTTTTTTTTTTACAATTTAAGCCCATTTTTGCTTATTTTTGCTGTTTTTCAAACCAAACTCGCCCTATTTTAACCTTTTTTCGTCACCTTTTCTAGCCGTATTTTTGCTCCTTTTAATGCATTTTGCTTCATCACTCCCATTTCAAACACTTCTGCATTAAATCTCATTGCCTTTTCCACAGTTTTCCACTTTTAAGACATTTTCAGCACCTACAAACTTTTTTTTACCACTTTATCCTCCTAGCGTCACACATGTTGACCCATTATTGTCACTTTTAACCTCTTTTCACCATATTTCATGCTTATTTTTGCCAATTTAACCACATTCACAATTTGTTATGCCCATTAATTGCCAGTTTAAACTAATTATTCACACTTTTTAAATTACCCGCCATACCGCCAAGCACTAAAAGAAATATTTTCTATATATAGTCGCTGGTTTCTGGTTTGCTGAAGCTGTTGTTTTGTGTTTTAAACCTAAATGGAAAAAAGTAAGTAGCTGATAGTATTAAAAAAATGCATGCTAGGGTGTGAAACCTTTTGAATGTTGAGTGTGTAAGATTTTAGGGGGTTGGAGGTGTGAAGGAAAGGAAACAGAGCGGCTCACGCTGCGTGACCACTTCCTGTTGCCATCAGCGCTCACACCTTCTGAGAGCAGGTTCGCTCTGCGGCACTTCCTCTGACGGGAACAGCAGGAGCAGCCGGAGAACATGCAAACCTCCAGGGACGCCCACATGATCGCGTGAAGAAGTGTGGGCTGCGGGTTGCTACGGCGACCGAGGAGAGGCGGGGCAGTGTAATGAGGAAGCAGCAAACAAGGCTGAAGACGAGTCAGCATTAAAAACAGGTTTTTGGAGACACATTCATCACACAGATTATTAAATTACAGTTTATCATTATTAGACATCATTAGTGCTTCATTACATCTCATCTACCAGCAAATATTATTAATACTATCATTAACATTAATCAATATAAATTAATATTGCTTTTGTTACTATCTTTTATAGTTGTTACTGTTTGTTGTTATTGGTACTCTTTGTTGTTACTGTATTTACTGTTGTTTGTACTATTTGTTATTGCTGTTATTTATCATTGTTGTTAATGTTTGTTGTCGTTTTTACAGTTATTACTTTTTGTTGTTAATTATTAATGTAACTTTTTCTTATCTTTACTATTTTTTGTTGTTGTTGTCAGTACTTAATCTTAGTTTTGTTCTTGTCATTTTCACAATTTGTAATCATTGCTATTATTTGTTCTTATTGGTACTATTTGTTGTTGTTTTTATTGTTGTTGCTATTGTTTTTGTTACTTTTCGTTCTTATTGGTACAATTTTTCTTGTCACTATTTAAAGTTATTGTCATAATTATTATTGTCACTTTTTATTATCCTTACTATTCATTATTGTTGTTGTTGTTATTGTCAGTTTTTGTTGTTATTGCTATTATTTGTGATTATTGGTAATTGTGATTATTGGTACAATTTGTTGTTGTTTTTATTATTGTTGCTATTGTTTTTGTTACTTTTCGTAGTTACTGGTACAATTTTTCTTGTTACTATTTGAAGTTATTGTTGTAAATACTATCGTCACTTTTTATTGTTGTTACTATTCATTATTGTTGTTGTTCTGGTCAGTTTTTGTTGTTATTGCTATTTGTTATTAATGGTAATTGTCGATATTGGTACTATTTCTTGTTATTTTCACTGTTGTTACTTTTTCTTATTATTGGTATAATTTAGTTTTTACTATTTTTGTCACTTATTAATTATTGTTACTATTTATTAGTGTTGTTGACACTGTAGCTGCCAGTATTATTCTTGTTGTTAGCGTTGCTAATTTTTTCCACTTTTTTATCATCATGAGCATTCATTATTTTTGTCACTAATTGTTGTTATTGGTACTTATTGTTGTTGTTGGTACTGTCATCACTATTTGTTATTATCATTTATTCTCTCTAATTTAGTTCCATTGTGTGATGATGCTCTCCCTTCTTGTTGTTGCCATGACGACTCAACCATCCTCACCGTGGGACCAATCCTATCAGAGCGAAGCATTCTGTTACAAGCATCTGACACTGAAATGTTTTTTTGTTTCCCCTGTTATCACTTTTACCATTTCTGCAATGTACGTGATGACAAGTATTTGTTTCCACTGCAAACTATAATTATAATTTGTTCATAGTGATGGATTGTTGGCATTAAAGATGGTGCTAGGGTTCCCAAAAGGAGACTATCAGCCATTAAGGTATGTTTTTTTTTTTTTTTTATCAGCAGCTAAAAGTTCATCCCTCCACTCTCTGCAGGCTTTCCTTTCACACAGTCTGTTTCTGAAGAGTTTCACACTTAATCTCTGCTTTATGGAGCTTTTGGCTTGTGCTTCTGCAGCGTTCTCCCTTCAGTGTCGTGTCTTTGTTCACCCAAAGGTTAGCGCCGTTAAAACACTTTGTTCTTGCTCTGCAGTGCAAAGCGGCGCGTCTGTCCACCGCTTAGAAGCTGTACAACCACTGCAGGAACTCCCTGATCAAACTGAAATGACGGAAACAAAGTGTGCTCAGGTTCCACCAAGCTTCTATTCCACGGGAAACCATTATGAAACAGTGTGGGAACCTGAACACATCCCTCAGGCTTTTTAAGCTGCAGAACCTGTGGCTCTATAGCTCCTCCCCTTCTTTTAACAGTTGCAGTGATGGGACCTGTTTAAGCAACGTTTTGCTTCCGTTTCAGTTTTATTTCCACCAAGTTCCACATTCACATTGCAACGTTTTCAAAACAAACTCTGGAGGGGAGTCGCTTCCCCTCATACCAGAACCTGGTCACCTCAGCCACAACAGCGGGCAACGGGATGGACAGGCGGGTGGCGCCGCCTACAGATATCAATCATATTTGAGCCGGAGAGAGGAGACGCTGGGATGCTTCCCTCTGTGAATGCGGCAGAGGTGGTGGGCTTTGAAGACATCGTCCTCCTCTTCGTCCTCTGAGATGAGGAATTCTGAGGTCACGTCATCGTCGTACCCACAGTCCAACTCCAGAATGTCCTCTCTGGGCAGAGGGACAAAGGCGATGTCTGACTGGGAGCCCCAGCCGGGCCCTGCACAGGTGTTCCTCTCCGCAGCGATGGATTTGGCGCCAAGAAGAAAAGGGAGGGGTCCCTCCTCAGCCAGGCTGACCTGTCATGCTAGCCGCCTGCGGAGGCTCTTCATGGTGAAGGCGGCTCAGTGGTGGCAGGACCCGGAAGCGTCCAGGGCCCGCTGGGCATGTTCCAGCCCGAGGCACCTGGAGCAGACTTGGTGCGGGTCCCACTCCAAAATCTTTTTGCCACACCTGCAGAGGCGAGCCCCGAGCCTTCAGCCCTTACGGTGTGTGGGGCATTGCCCTCCATTCTTCCTACCTGCGCTGGGGTGCAGGCAGGAAGGAGAAGCTAGCAAGCGCTACCACGTGGCTGCTAGCTGCTAAGCTAGTGGAGGGCCAACAACCAGCGCCTGGTAACCGCATGGGGTGGAGGGGGCGGTGTCGTCACCGAGCCGCCGACTGGGGTGTCAGGTCCGGTGCTCGATAGCCAAGGGGTGGCGTCGAGTGGCAGGTGGTGAGCTGAGCCGAAGACAGGGGTGTCAGCGGTCGGTTCTTTTCGAGCATGTTGACAAAAAAACTGGTCAACCTGGTGGTCGCGAGAAAGAATAGCAGCAGCAGTGTCCGTCGATGGAACCCGAGTATGGTCCACTTATGGACAGTTTAGCTGCCGCAACGGGAAGCTTCCTGGTGAGAAGAAGTTTTTGAATGCTAATGTATTCTCCGCCCACTCTACTTATAGTAGGTGGGACTACCTGTTGCGGATGAATACATTTCACCAGCCAATCAGGTTGGCTTTATGAGAATGGGCTTCTGTGATATGATGCCTAGCGTATATCCCATAGTGAGACGAATGTTATGAAAGAGAACAAAACTTTAGCATTTTCACCAGAAAACCTTCTTGAGTATATGGGGCCTTAGAGCCACAGTGATAGCCCCGCCCACTCAGGGACAGAGCCAGACAGCAGCCCAACTGCTTATTTAGAGTATTAACTAGTTTGCTAAAACCTCCATAAAGTCACACAGAGAGTAACATCTATATACAATAATGTTTTAAATGAAATGGTTTCTCATGTTAACTGGTGACTGAGTCTGAATATTAGCCAATTGTACTCTGAAGTCAGTCCTTACAGGGTTCTCACCAGAAATTTTTCACAAAAATCGGAAGTGTGGCGTGCGAGCAAGCACTGCTGGCACAGAACATTTTTAAATGTATTACACTTTGAGGGCCAAAATTAGTGACTTAAAGCTAAAGTAGTTTTTTTTAATCTTTGTTACATCCTTTCTTTTAGGGGTGTGCCATCTAAGAGACCTCACGACTCCATTCGATTCAGGGTAATTATTACGATATTAATGATTATCACAATTCAATGCATCTTTTTTTCTTTCCTCACTTTGTGGCTATTTCATACTTTTAAACAAGGTATATGTGTTGGTATCCATTCATTAAAGTAACCAAACAAATGTATCACTATTATCTTTATATCAAATCATCAAATCCAACAGTAATCATATTACAAAAGAAAGAACTATATATAAAAATAATTAAAATATTAGCTTGTTCAGCTAATTCAATCTGATCTAACACAAAAGTTTATTCAGTAAAAATAAAGACTTCAAAACACTTAAATGAGCAGCATAAATCCCATAAGACACTAACCATTATGCTGTGCACCATGAAAGCAGCCTTAATAAAAGCTATAACATCAGCTCTCATAACACTTGTGGAATTTAGGTTTTTAAATAAAATGTGGATAGATAAAAGAACACAATGAATTATTAATAGCAGGGACAGTAAGTGCTGAGATAAATGTGCAGCTGTAAGAAAAGGAGCTGGTGGTCAACATGCTTCCATGTGCATGTGCTCTGCTGTGCAGTTACACAGCGGTCCGTGTTTCTAGACGGGTTGGGTGGGTGGGTGGCCGACATTGCCACCGACTCCTGGCACCACCAGTGTTGGGGCACTGAGGACAGTCCGTGCTTCTAATAAGGACATTTCCTCCAAGTCTCTCCCCCCGTCAGTCTGCACACACGAAACTTCTTCCTCCTCCCAGACATGCCGAGTGTCACCGCTTGCCCCAATTTTTGATCATTTTCTCTCACCATCGCAACACTCTCAATAGTCCACTTAGTTCCACACCTGCTCTGGTCGAGTGTGCGCGGCTGTGAGCTGCTGGGAACTTCAGCATCAACTCCCTCAGCGCCATTTACTCTCGTAAACTCCTTTCCTCTCCCTCTGAGCTCTGCACATCACGGGTGATCTCTCATCCAAAGGTGCGCTGCTGCCACCTACATGGCACCAGTTGGTCACTACATCGTGATACAAGTTAGATATTCACAGGAGAGCTTCGTCACGCTTGTCTCCTAGCAACCCCAGCCGAAAAACACAATTAAAGTCTTTAGACATTATTGGCAGTCAACGTTACTGAACCAAAAAACGTCTTTACACGTCTTTGGCAGTCAATGAGTTAAGCAATGTTACAGCTTTTCCATAACATGCACTGCTTCCCTCAGAATCTCTGTCACCAGTTGAAATGGAAACCAGCAAAAGCCAAACACCAGTCACGAGCCATCAGAAGCAGATTTGCAACAAGACCTAAAAGTGGGTCATTCAATTGTTTTCCAAAGGTCAGGGGCTTCAGCAAAAAGGTTAATTTACAGAGTTATAAAAATGAATATAATTTATTTATCAAGCGCTTTGGTTCAACGTTGTGTTATTCTACGTGTTCATTTTTTCAAAGCACTTAAAAAGAAGATGATTGAGTTTAAATAGGCTTTGGTTTGCATGATTATCTGCAAAATACTGACACAATTTACCATTAAACTGCTTTTTTAAAGTTAATATTAATGGATGGTTTTAAACACATAACTTTAGAATTAAGAAGAGTTTCCCTTTTAATTTTTAAATCATTGGGACAGATGTTATTGTTGTTTCAAAATAAAAGAATAGGCAGAAGGAAAACAGCAGAAAGAGATTTCCACAGCCTCCAACAGCTCGGGGCCAAACATTGATCATTATGATCATAAGGGATGATAATAAAACCGATGTGAGGGAGGTATCGCGCGTGCGCGCACACACACACACTTTCCTTCTTCAATGATTTAACACACAATTGGTTTGATGTATCTCTTTGACTTTAACACCTTTAATGTTCTTTTCTGAAATGCTGTGCAGTATAAAAACGATTAGTAAATCTTTTATTTAGTGTGTGAGTGCGTGCGTGTGTGTGTGTGGGGCGTTGAGTGACTCTGTCAGATTCCTTTTGATGTGAAGTGTGAATCATGATGGATGAATAGTGGACAGACGTGTGAGGAGGACCGGAGGCGTGGAAGGTCTGTTGACACACACACGTTTTATTGCCCTCCTCCACCACCATCATCATCCTCTCCTGATCACTTCTTTCATTCCTCCTTTAATCACTTTTATTTCTCCCCTGTCGAGATGTAAAAAAAAAATATATATATAACTTAAACGGCCGAGAGTGAAAAAGAGAAAAGAAAAAAAACAATGCAGCAGCAGCAGCAGCAGCATCGAGGTCTTGCTGCTGTTGCCGCGGCAACCCCAGTTGCTAGGCAACGCACAACTCTCCATCATCCAACGCCAAAGTCTGACAGACGGAGGGAGAAGAGGCCGAGAGAGGAGGAACGCCGTGGTTTTATCACATCCACCATCTTTTTGATGTGAAATCATCCGCATGGATTTAATCTGCGTCGTCGATTTTTAGAAACAGCGCTCGAACGCCTCAAAAAGAAAAAGCGACTAAATGCCTGAGACCCCCCCCCCCAAAAAAAATGTTTTACAAGTTATTTAAAAATAAAAGAAAACTCTAGAACGAATTGTTAATAGATGATAATGGAATCAATGAGGGGGAATAAAGTCAGCAAAATGAATCTGTGATAACCCCATTCATTTAATTATTTATTTTAATAATATCCACTGTTATCCAGGAAGTTTATTATTATTTACACCATAGTATATAGTCATCTTAAAGATGTAAATCCTTGTTTTAATCAGAAATAAAATGGGTGGAAAGTGACCAAAAAATGGAGGGAAAGGATTTTAAAAACCACTGAAATTGGTTAAAAGTTATAAGTATAGTGGCCAAAAACAGACATAAAAAGTGGTAGAAATGGGGAGGTGGGTATGTAATTTAAAAATTAGGAACAATTTGTTTAAACTGGCAAAAAATGGGCATGAAAAATCATGAATGTGGTTATATTTGTAAAAACAAGCATGAAATATGGTGAAAAAAGGTTAAAAGTGACAATAACGGATCAACATATGTGACATTAGGTGGAAAAAGTGGTGGAAAGTGTTTAAAAGTATAAGTTTGTAATTTACAAATGTCTTGAAAGTGGAAAAACTGTGCAGAAAAGGCATTTAAATTTGATGGAGAAGTGGCAGAAATGGGAGTAATGTAGCAAAAAAAATTTCCTTATGTATTTTGTAAATATTTATTGTCTGTTTTGCTGTATATGTTATTTGTTGCAATCTTGAGGACTCCCTCAAAAATGAGATGATTCATCTCTAAATAAATACATTTGAAATTTGAAAAAGTGAAGAAAATAGGTTCAAATATGGCAAGTTTGGTGTAGATGCAGAAAAATGGTAAAAATAGGCAAAAATGGGCTCAAGTTGTTCCGAAAATATTTTTAGTTTCTTGAAGGCATCTGGTGAACCCAAATGGGGTCCCTACCCCAAGAACGCCTGGTTTATTGACCATAAAAGCCGAACATGCTGAGTAATTGTTGGGGTTGGAAAGGATCAATGTGGGTCCGTCACTGGTTCTCCTGTGGTTCTCTGAGGAGGAGGAGGAGGAGAATGAGCCTCTGCTGTCATTAGGACTTAACTCGGCCACCAGTGACGAACACCAGAAGCTCCCAAATGTAAACCATCGCCGGAGCTGGGACGACTGAGGGGGCGGAGCTTACCGCAAGCCTCTGAGGATTGTTTACAACAAACTTCTCACATTAATACAAACCCAGTGAACACACCGAGACAGACCGTCAGTGGACAAAACATTTATGCACAGAAGGCAAGTGGAAAAACTGCTGCATCATCATGGTTATCATGACTCCTGAACGAAAGTCGGGGAAAAAAGCAGGAGGCGTGTGAAACGACGATTACAACGAAGGGTCATCCATTACATCGATTAATCGATTTATACTCCTGTGATCCAACAACATCGATCTGTGCTCGGCAAGTTGGCCTTCCTGGTGACATTAATTGATCTAAAATCGTTTGAAAAGGTAATTAATTGATTGTATTGATACAAGGAAATGACTCATTGAATTTAAGCACAGCAGACGGATGTGTTTTAAAAGCAGTTTTAATATCAAAGATGCTACGGTCTGTGACTGCAGCAGCACATTTAGCGTTAGCATTAGCGTTAGCTCTGCAGAATGCCTCATGATAACCATTAAGTTAAAACAAAAAGCAGCAGATTCAACCACTGCTCATTTCACCTGAACGTATCTTGGTTGCACTTCATTTTTAAATGAATATTGTATTATTTTTATGTTGGAAAAACCTAATATGTATTTATATGGGAAATGTAATTAATATTGAAAATGAGAGCAGAAAAGTTCAACTGAAGTGTTGGTTGGACTTTATTCAAATAAAATGAGAATATATTTGACATTAAATGTTTTCTACTTGTTTATGTCCATTAGAGTACATCAAACCACGCATAAAAATGTTTAATTTTTAATATCTTTCTGTCCCCAATCTAAATTAGTTCCAATACCAAAAAAAGATAACCAGGCAAAAATATCAGCCAATTCTATCATTAAAAAACACAATCACACTATTTTGTTGTTTTCCTGAAGAACATAAGAAAACAGAAATAATAAAGTACTGCTAGATCATCAAATCATCATGCGAATTGTGTAAATGTGTCAAGAGTGTCTTATAATTAATAAACAAAATCAACTTTTTTTATATAGCACTTTTGAAAACAAATGTTACAAAGTGCTTTCCAAAGGCAGCTATACATTAGAAAATAAAAGATATAAAGTTTAGGTCAGACATTAAAACTGTTTTAAAAACAGAAACATAAAAACAAGTTAGAAGTCACTCATAATGTGCCAAAAGAAAAAATGTCAACCTTGAGGTGGACCCCATAAATAGAAAATTGATTTACCAAATATTTTTCAAGGGTTCCTATTTTGGTCATGCACGGGAAGGGCGCCGCCTCCTTGTACTGTAGGAGGACATAACCTACAGTAACAATGGAACCTAGCGCTAGCGGCACCATCGGACAGACCCAGCCCTACCTGTTTGAGCCATCAGAGCCAGAAACTGACTGCTAAAAATCTTGGCGCGTTGACTAGTTAGCTGACTGATTGACTAGTTAGCTGACAGGTTGACTATTTAGCTGACTGTTGACTAGTTAGCTGACTGGTTGACTAGTAATCTGACTGTTGACTAGTTAGCTGACAGGTTGACTAGTTATCTGACTAGTTATCTGACTGTTGACTAGTTAGCTGACTGGTTGACAAGTTAGCTGACTGGTTGACAAGTTAGCTTACTGGTTAGCTGACAGGTTGACTAGTTAGCTGACTGGTTAGCTGACTGTTGAGAAGTTAGCTGACTGGTTGACTAGTTAGCTGACTGTTGACTGGTTAGCTGACAGGTTGACTAGTTAGCTGACAGGTTGACTAGTTAGCTGACTGGTTAGCTGACTGTTGACAAGTTAGCTGACTGGTTGACTGGTTAGCTGACTGGTTGACTGGTTAGCTGACTGTTGACGAGTTAGCTGACTGTTGACGAGTTAGCTGACTGTTGACGAGTTAGCTGACTGGATAGCTGCCTGGTTGACTGGTTAGCTGACTGGTTGACTAGTTAGCTGACTGGTTGACTAGTTAGCTGACTGGTTGACTGACTAGTTGACTGGTTAGCTGACTGGTTGACTAGTTAGCTGACTGGTTGACTAGTTAGCTCACTTGTTAGCTGACAGGTTGATTAGTTAGCCGACTGGTTGACTAGTTAGCTGACAGGTTGACTAGTTATCTGACTGGTTGACTGACTAGTTGACTGGTTAGCTGACTGGTTGACTAGTTAGCTGACTGGTTGACTAGTTAGCTCACTTGTTAGCTGACAGGTTGATTAGTTAGCCGACTGGTTGACTAGTTAGCTGACTGTTGACTAGTTAGCTGACAGGTTGACTAGTTATCTGACTAGTTATCTGACTGTTGACTAGTTAGCTGACTGGTTGACAAGTTAGCTTACTGGTTCGCTGACAGGTTGACTAGTTAGCTGACTGGTTAGCTGACTGTTGAGAAGTTAGCTGACTGGTTGACTAGTTAGCTGACTGTTGACTGGTTAGCTGACAGGTTGACTAGTTAGCTGACAGGTTGACTAGTTAGCTGACAGGTTGACTAGTTAACTGACTGGTTAGCTGACTGTTGACAAGTTAGCTGACTGGTTGACTGGTTAGCTGACTGGTTGATTGGTTAGCTGACTGTTGACGAGTTAGCTGACTGTTGACGAGTTAGCTGACTGTTGACGAGTTAGCTGACTGGATAGCTGCCTGGTTGACTGGTTAGCTGACTGGTTGACTAGTTAGCTGACTGGTTGACTAGTTAGCTGACTGGTTGACTAGTTAGCTGACTGGTTGACTGACTAGTTGACTGGTTAGCTGACTGGTTGACTAGTTAGCTGACTGGTTGACTAGTTAGCTCACTTGTTAGCTGACAGGTTGATTAGTTAGCCGACTGGTTGACTAGTTAGCTGACAGGTTGACTAGTTAGCTGACTGGTTGACTGACTAGTTGACTGGTTAGCTGACTGGTTGACTAGTTAGCTGACTGGTTGACTAGTTAGCTCACTTGTTAGCTGACAGGTTGATTAGTTAGCCGACTGGTTGACTAGTTAGCTGACAGGTTGGCTAGTTAGCTGACTGGTTGACTAGTTAGCTCACTTGTTAGCTGACAGGTTGATTAGTTAGCCGACTGGTTGACTAGTTAGCTCACTTGTTAGCTGACAGGTTGATTAGTTAGCCGACTGGTTGACTAGTTAGCTCACTTGTTAGCTGACAGGTTGATTAGTTAGCCGACTGGTTGACTAGTTAGCTGACAGGTTGGCTAGTTAGCTGACTGGTTGACTAGTTAGCTCACTTGTTAGCTGACAGGTTGATTAGTTAGCCGACTGGTTGACTAGTTAGCTCACTTGTTAGCTGACAGGTTGATTAGTTAGCCGACTGGTTGACTAGTTAGCTCACTTGTTAGCTGACAGGTTGATTAGTTAGCCGACTGGTTTACTAGTTAGCTCACTTGTTAGCTGACAGGTTGATTAGTTAGCTGACTGGTTGACTAGTTAGCTGACTGGTTGACTAGTTAGCTGACTGGTTGACTAGTTAGCTGACTGGTTGACTAGTTAGCTGACTAGTTAGCTGACTGGTTGACTAGTTAGCTCACTTGTTAGCTGACAGGTTGATTAGTTAGCCGACTGGTTGACTAGTTAGCTCACTTGTTAGCTGACAGGTTGATTAGTTAGCCGACTGGTTGACTAGTTAGCTCACTTGTTAGCTGACAGGTTGATTAGTTAGCCGACTGGTTGACTAGTTAGCTCACTTGTTAGCTGACAGGTTGATTAGTTAGCCGACTGGTTGACTAGTTAGCTCACTTGTTAGCTGACAGGCTGATTAGTTAGCTGACTGGTTGACTAGTTAGCTGACTGGTTGACTAGTTAGCTGACTGGTTGACTAGTTAGCTGACTAATTAGCTGACTAGTTAGCTGACTAATTAGCTGACTAGTTAGCTCACTTGTTAGCTGACAGGTTGATTAGTTAGCCGACTGGTTGACTAGTTAGCTCACTTGTTAGCTGACAGGTTGATTAGTTAGCCGACTGGTTGACTAGTTAGCTCACTTGTTAGCTGACAGGCTGATTAGTTAGCTGACTGGTTGACTAGTTAGCTGACTGGTTGACTAGTTAGCTGACTAATTAGCTGACTAGTTAGCTGACTAATTAGCTGACTAGTTAGCTGACTAGTTAGCTGACTGGTTGACTAGTTAGCTCACTTGTTAACTGACAGGTTGATTAGTTAGCTGACTGGTTGACTAGTTAGCTGACTGGTTGACTAGTTAGCTGACAGGTTGACTGGTTAGCTGACTATGGACGAGTTAGCTGACTGGTTTGCTGATTGGTTGACTAGTTAGCTGACTGGTTGACTAGTTAGCTCACTGGTTGACTAGTTAGCTCACTGGTTGACTAGTTAGCTCACTGGTTAGCTGATTGGTTGACTAGTTAGCTGACTGGTTGACTAGATAGCTCACTGGTTGACTAGATAGCTCACTGGTTGACTAATTAGTTGACTGATTGACTAGTTAGCTGACTGGTTAGCTGACTGGTTGACTGGTTAGCTGACTGGTTGACTAGTTAGCTGACTGGTTGACTGATTAGCTGACTGGTTGACTGGTTAGCTAGCTGCAAACTGTTAGAAATGACATCAGAGACTCAAGAGCCAGCGGGTAAACCCCCGAAGCTAATGTACTGAATGTATTTATAAGCTTCAGCAGCAGGGTAAGGTTTATGCTAATGATGGCTACGTGACGTAACGCGGCTATGACCCGCCCATTAAATCCTGAAGACAGACATTTGAAACACAGTTTCTGAAGCCTACCTCCACAAATAAACTATAAATGGTTGAATGGCTTTTTACATGTTTTAAGGAATAGATGTATGACCTATTTAATGCGTTTAGAAGAAAATGGCTGAATTTTCTTTACACGATCTTTAATCTTCTTTCACTTCTCTGCAGTCTCACTTCCCTCCCTCTCCTCTAGACACCAGCCTGTCCGTGTCAAACCTCCAAATCCTACAAACATTATCAGAGCCTTATTACTTTGGTGCAGGAGTTACTGAGGCGTCAGTGTTTGTGTGCGTGCGTGCGTGCGTGCGTATTAACACAGTCTGGTCTCAGAGGACCACAGGGACCTGGGTCGGTGTAAGTAAAGCGAGGAAACGCCTGCAGGCTTCCAACTTCCTGCTGATCTGACAGCAGCGGGAACGCCATCCGTCACAGCTCACAGGGGAAGCTGTTGAGTCTTTATAGATTTAGAAATGTTTTTCTGTGCGTGTGCACAAATGTCACCAAAATGTATGCATTAATTTAATCATTTTTAAAAATTATTCTATGATGTATTTTGGTGAGTGTTATTCAGAGGGATTTTATTTTGTTAAATCAGCTTTTCATCACTATGTTCAACACTTTGTACCCCATGTTTGTTTAAATTCCAATTAGATAAAATGATTTAATGATTTATATTGTGAAAATATATTCATATATAAAAATGATGGTTTTTGAGGACATGATTCCTTAAATTTAAAGCTTGATTCAATCAACATTCCTACTACTATTGTCATTATTATTTTACTTTTCTCCTTGATTTTTTTCAAATCAAGAAGAAACAGTGATATGACACAGAATATGAACTTATTAACGTGCTATTATTCACTGTAAAGCAAGTAGCTGAATATATATCAAGTAAAGCAAACAAAGCAGACCTCGAGAAAAATCTCAGGCAATGAAATGTTGCGTGACTTTAGCGCACATCTCATGCACTGCAATATTAAATTAACAACAATAGATAACTCAATTAATCGCATTAAGCATGTTTGGCAATGTTTCGACAAATGAACAGCAAGTAAAAAAGAGAAGAAGAAATCATTGCCATGAATTTGACAATATGATTCACTATTTGCATGTTACCATACGATATATCCCGATACTAAACAATATGATATACATCGCGATATCAATAATTACAAATTTGACTTCACAATTTTTTTTATTTTTTGTAAGTAAATGGTTACTAACTGTATTTCAAGCACAAACATCAAAAACAAGTGGTATGTTTATCAAACTGCCAAATTAAATTTTTCAAAAAAGTTCATTTTATTTCTAAAACATGTTCCGATTCTGTTCAGTTCTTAAATTCTTCATTTAAAAAAAAGTAACCATATAGAGCTATAAAAGTGCCCAGTATGTTTTAATGAAAATAAAGTAAACTTCCAAACTAAAATGCATAGAGGAGTAGGTAGTTTAACAAGGTCTGACAAGGTCGGGTGTTTACGTGCTATGCATGTTAGCACAATTTTTTTTTTTTGAAAACGTGATTAAAAAAATTAATTTGGCAATTTTTTTGGATCAATACGATAACCTGTGCAGTGAAAGATCAATTTTTTTTCTTACACCCTTAGTAGACGCTCTTAAAACTTAAATGTTAGTGCAAAATATGCAATAAAAGTAAACCTTTATTGATAAAATATGATATTCTATAATCACACACGCAATGGTGAAATATTGTGATACATCGCCGAATCGATTTTTTCTTACATCATTAAACAGAAATAATCCTAATCAGCTCCTCTGTATCATTTGTCCTCAACAGCCTCTAAAGAAATCCCAGACACTCCCAGTAATAACTTAAAGGTCTCGGACTCACCGATTTTCTGGTTGAATATTTTGTCAAACGTCAGCTCGTCTCTCTCCTCCAGGTATTTCTGCATCACACTGCGGATGCTGTGGACACAAAGGAGAAGAAAAAAACAGTTAAACCAGTATCTGCTTTAATCCAAAAAACTTGTTTGGATTAGATTCATAGATTCATCTTTAAAGACAAAACAAAAAGTCTAAAGTACTGCTTAACATAACTGAGCCCTTATTACTTTTATAAGCATTTAGCGCAGACCTAGACAACAGGCGGCCCGGGGGCCACATATGGGCCTTAGTCTAATTTTATGCAACCCCAAAGTAAACATACAAATTCACAAAAAATACATAAAACAAAAGCAAGAATACATAAAAAATACAATTACAACATTGCAGGAAAATAAAGTAAAAGACAAGAAAAACATATAAAATGTTCCCAAAAATGAACAAAACAACAACAGTATATACACAAAATGACACCAAATAACACAAAACAACAAAAAGACCCAAAATGACTCAAAATAATAAACAAAATTACAGAAAATGAAAACAAAAGTAAACAAAAAGACCAAATTTACTCCGCAAACCCACAGTACTCAGAAACAAGCAAAACGACAACAGAAATATACAAACGTTACTGCAGAAAACGCAAAATGACAACACAAATACACAATATGACTCCAAAAAACATATATTTTACAGGAAAAATACACAAAAGGAAAACAGAAATGCACAAAAAGCAAACAAAGCAACTATAAAAACTCTTAGTTGTTTCCTGTGTTATTGCCCAGATTGGTCATTATTATTGTAAATGCTGACATGAAATGTCATCCATTTTTGTGGCTCCCGCTGTGTGGAAGTTTGCCCACCTCTGATTTAGCGTATGATGTTTTCCACGTCACATAATCAAGTTAATGAGAAATACAATCCATTTATTTATATGGATATCGACTAATAAGCATCGATCAGAACATTCTTAGTTAAAAACAAACAGTGTATCATGGCCAATCCGAATCCCGGCCACTGTTTGAGGATCTCCCTTCCACACTGGAAGTTAGAGGAGCGATAACCCAAGGGAGACAGCGAGAGAACCTGGGGAGATACAAGCCTCCCTGGGAACAACTGTTAATGAGAAGAGGAGCAGGGAGGATGAATCAATTAGCACCGACTCTGTGTCTCTCACACACACACACGCACACACACACACACACACACACACACACACACACACACACACACACACACAGAGTGAGCACAGGCAGCAGCTCCTCAAGAGAGCGGAGCGTCACACTCCTACAGCCCTACATACAGTTCAGGCTCAGGTTCAAAGGTATCCAGATACCAGGACCAAACCAAGTGAAATACCAAGTACTGCATAAAAGGAAAGGTTCATTCACATCAGCTCTCTTTAATCCACTTAAACAACTCCAGAGTTACATTTCTCTGAAAGTCCTCAAACTCTGATTCGCGAATATGATCCGTGTGAACGTAAAACGCACCCTGAAGCGACACGTGTGACGTAGAGCAGCGCGATAGAAGTAAAACAACCATAACAATCTGTACAACAACTCGCACTGAAACACAATGATATAAAAGTACAGCAACAGACCATAAAAGTGGGGGGTGGAACCTTTTCACTTAAGGTGTCAGGATTGTACTTGTGTTTACCCCATAAAACCAAATGTAAATTCCCAAATCCCAACACATTTATAGTGTTTTCATGTACTGAAAATTGTGTCAAAACGACAAATGTTTATTCTGGGGCGTACAGGGAAACATCTAAATTCGTAATTCCAGGAAGATGCTTTTTGTCTTCTTTTTGAATTAAGGTTTAATTGATTCCGACAACAGTTACTTTGGAAATCCACTTTGATCTCCTGACATGTTTTGGCTGTCAACTGCCAGTCTTCGTCAGGCAACTGAGGAACAAAAAGAAGACAAAAACAATCTTGCTAGATTTGTTACGCGGAAGTCAACAAAACATCAATGTAAACATCAAAGCAATCAGCAGACACGTCTGCGAATACTAGCAGATGACAGTCAATACATGTCAGGAGATAAATGTGAATTTTCCGAGGAACCATTGTCTGAATAAATGAAACCTTAACATATTATTCAAAAAGAAGACAAAAATAATCTTGCTGGAAGTATTACGTGGAAGTCAAGGAAATATGAAAGGAAACATCAAAGCAAAAAGCAGACGCCTCTGACAAAGACTGGCAGCTGACAGTCAAAAACATGTCAGGAATTCAATGTGGATTTCCTGATGAACATTTGTCTGAATAAATGCAACCTTAACTTATTATTGAAATAGAAGAGGAAAAGAATCTTGCTAGAATTGTTACGCCGAAGTCAACAAAACATCAAAGCGATCAGCAGACGCCTATGAAGAAGACAGGCAGTTGACAGTCAAAAAATGTCAGGAGATCAAAGTGAATTTGCTGAGGAACAGTTGTCTGAATAAATGAAACCTTAACATATTAAAAAAAAAAGACAAAACAAATTTTGCTGGAATTATTACGCGGAGTCAAAGAGATATCAAAGCGATCAGCAGACGCCTCTGACAAAGACTGGAAGTTGACAGTTGAAAAATGGCAGGAGAACAAATTATGTTTTTTGATCTAAGAGGCCTACACTATGTCTTAATCTGATGAAAAAATTATCATCTCCAGCAGCTTTATTAGCCAGTAATGACATCTAATTAGGGGAAGATGATGAAACGGAAACAAATGTGAAATGGGTAAACTGAGCGGAAATGACACGGAAATAAGAGGGTCTGTTTGTGTTGTACTGCATTGGTTTTTCTCCTGCCTTTTCATCTCTCTGTTTCTACACCTCACCTCCAGGATAAACATTACGGATTATTAAACTTCTCTCTTTACTGCTCGAACAAATCTGACATCTAACAAAGTGAAAGCAGAAACACAGAGATTAACCGTCCTTTGTTGATTGTTGTGAATGACTCGGTCTTTGCCGATCGATGACTTGGATTTAGTTTCTCGTGTGCAATTTTGCTTCCTGGTAAAGGCTGGATTTGAGCGCCCGCGTGCCAAACCAGCTGCTCGTGTGACTGATGGGGTTTTCCTTTGAAGAGAGCGCCGTCTGAAAGCTACCCTGCTGTAAAAGAAGCCTCATCTGTTAAAGTGATCACCATTTCCTGCCTGGATAGCAGCACAGTTGTTTAGTTCAGTGATTCTCAAACTTTTTTGGATCAAGTACCGTATTTTTCGGACTATAAGGCGCACCGGACTATAAGGCGCACTATCAGTGAATGGGTCTGACTGGGTCTATTTTCATACAGAAGGCGCACCGGACTATAAGGCACACCGGTTTGTTGTTGTTATTATTTTTATTATTATTATTATTAAGTGAAACAAAATAGTCAGATAAGTCAAACTTTATTCAACTCATTAACAATAATTCTCAACATTGTTCAGGTTTAACACATAAAATACAGATTATTACACTCACTTTTTCAGTTTAGTATGTTGAAGCACAGTACAGGTACATATCGCTCCACGAGCCGCCTGACTACGTTAGCCCTAAAGCGCCAAAAATCCATCAAGAGGTGCAGCTTCATAGTTTACCAAAGTTGTACTAAAACATTTGACATTTTGACATATTACTTTCATATATAAGGCGCACCTGATTATAAGGCGCACTGTCGATTTTTGAGAAAATTAAAGGATTTTAAGTGCGCCTTATAGTCCGAAAAATACGGTACCCCTTTTTCTCTTATTTCAGAATCAAAGTACCCCCTTTGTCCAACAACAACATTTTGAGCATAATGATGGAATGAGTAAGTGATAACTTACATTTTAAATAATCACATTTTGTACATACCCGTCCCACCAGGTATTCGCAGCCAATTTCAAAACAAAAACAAAAAAATCTTAAAATAAATAAATGGTTCTTTTCCTGTGAGAATCTCATCAATGCACTCATGACTTCTGCTACAAACACTTTTGCTGCAGAAGAGTCTCATGTGTTCAGCAATTTGTACATTTGTGTGTGGAGATACCACCAGGGGGCGCAAGCACCAATGATACTGCCCACTGCTGCCATTTTAGTCGGTAACTGTAATGAAGCTCTATCAAAGGTTTGATGAAGTTATTTTATTTTTAAAGTCCTTCTAAAGCAGCAGGAGATCATTAACTCATTGACAGCCAAAGACGTCTAAAGACGTCATTTGTGTTTTTTTGGCTGGGGTTGCTAGGAGACAGCGTGATGAAGGTCTACCGTGAATATTGAGTTTGTACAATGATGTAGTGACCGACTGGTGACATGTAGGTGGCAGCAGCGTACTTTTGGATGAGAGCTAGAAGGAAACCAATGTTGAGGTGTCGCTAAAGCAAAAAAATTGCTTTAAAGTCACTGACAGGTTTTTTCAGAAAAAGACGTTTTTCTGACAGCTTTTTGTCACAAACTGGCGATTTGTGTGAAACTTGCCTCTACTGTATTCAACTGCTGATTACGGAAGAACGAAACAAGCTATAAACACGTTTTTTTTTTTTTCTGACGAAAGTAGAGAGTCTAATCTTTCAAAATCTGGTTTCAGATTGTCATGGTACAAAATATTCTGTGGGAAAATCATCTAAAACAACTGACAATATGGGGTCGGCTGCTTTGAAAATGGCTGGCAGTGAATGAGTTAAACAGTTGCGTTCGTGAGACATGTTTGCCACTATTTTGCTCAAAAGATTCGGTTTGGCTGTTGTGACACAGTCTGTACCCAGACTAAATGGTGATTCCGGTCACACCAGGGGACTCACAGCAGCTGTCCAATCATCTCCCGCCTGGTGAGACCAAGACTGACCCTTGTGTTTTTAGTTAATCTTCTAATAAAGATCAATTCCATCATCATCATTACAATAATCCATTTTAACGAAAAAATAAACAAAACCCCATATTTTTTATGCTTTCATTTGTTAATTTTCCACTCTTACTCTCTCAAGTACCACCTGTAGTGCCATCACGTACCCCCATTTGAGAAACACTGGCTTAGTTCACGGTTCTATTTGAAGTCTGATTTCTTGAGATTTGATGCAAAGGTGTGAGTTTTAGTGAATTATTCCTCGTCAGATGTTGACCATCTCTAAATCCTCCAAGGTCAGCAAATTCAGGGCCGACCCTTGAAAAGAGGAACTTTTTACTTCCTCCATCCGTCTTCTTATTCTTCTTCTTCTTCCTTTAGCGCGTGCTGACGTGCTGCTGTTTTTGCTGCTTGTGATTCAATCGGCCTCGGTGTCTCTTTGTGCAGCTGCAGGTTCTTCCTCGTGTTGACCTAAATTAAGGATTGTGTCACTCACTGCGGAGCCAATGGAGGAGCCGCGACACGTCAAACAGGGAGCAGGTGTGTGTCTCTGTGATTCCTGCTGCGTCACCTTTCTACTCTGTGCTTTGTGTAGTCGCTACAGAGTGAAAAAAACAAAAGAAACCTAACAAATGCTTCCTTTAAACTGAGCAGTGATGGGAACAACGGCGAAAAAAAGAGGGGATTTCAACAAACACAAGGAAAAAGTTCAAATAGGTCAACTTAGGGAGATATTCCAATATCACTAGTTTAGAATAAGTTGGCTGAACTGGAAACCTCTTTCACAAATTCGGTATCAGGGTTTTCCCATTTCAGCGTCACGTTCCATTTTTCCATTTCCTTTCCTTTTCATCATCTTTCCCTGTTTAGATGGTTTTACTGGCTAAACTTTCTTAAATCTTGCCAAACATGCTAAATAATATGGTCAACTACTATTATTAACTCTCATGATTTACGTAAACGCAACGTTAGCCATACTGCTAGGCCCTTAGCACCCGTTTAACAGGAGAAAAAAACATTGAAATGGTCCAAAAACTTATTGTGAGACCTTTAATTACCACCTTCACGTTTTGCACAAAATATTGCACAACCATGTGATTAAAGGTGTAATGCTTCAGCTGTGACAGATGTCACCAGGTAAATGCAACACCACTTCAGCTAATACACCATCAGCTAAACCTGTCTTTGTACTAGAGCCATTTCAGATTCCAAATAATCTAAACCACTTGTTCATCACAACACATTAAAAACACACTTCAGATGAAGCTCTGCATTTATTTCCAATCACAAGATAAGCTGATCACTACTGGAACACAAGATTTTTAACGGTATATGGACAAAACTGGACATATTTGTCCAATTCTCAAACTTTCGAGACATTCTCTAATCTGTTCTCTGGTGAAAAATAGTGCATAAATGCGTTGTATTGTCCAAAAACATTTATGTGAGGCCTTCCTATGTCACGTAGAAGTGTACCAATACATCGATTGTTAGCTTAATCGCCATGTGACGCATGACGATTCAATAATGATTCATAAATATTCAAAATCGAGAAACACAACAGCTGCTCCGGAACAAAAGTTAAAGTCACGGATGTCACCCGGACACCTGAAGGAATGGACCAGGTGACGATGGTGATGGCGGCAGCTAAAAAGTTGCATCAAAAATCGTGATCGTCGTTAATATCGTGATAATTGCTGAATAATTTAATCGTAGCACCCTGAGTCATAATCAAATTGAATCGTGAGGTTCCTTAGATGCGACCCCTAATGTTGGGGCCTATTTTTAGACATTTAAAAGTGGGTCTAATTGCTTTTTCCATTTCAGAACGTGAATTCTGTCCATTTTCCGCTATCATGGAAAATCAGAGTCACTACAAACATATAACACATATACACGATAATCTCGATAAATATCGCCCAGCTCTAATGGTACCTACCGATCCAGTTACTAGCCGATAAGGAAAACCTGAGTAAATGCATTTCTATGCACGCAGCTATCAAGCTATGCACACAAGTGGATAAAGGAGCTCTTATCTTGTCAGAATATACATCCGTCTTACTCTGTATCCTTTGCAAAACGGACGGAGTTCCAGTGCACCGAAAGAGAAAGATTTCATCAGATGAAAATCATTTTTCCACGTTTTTCCACCGAGTCTGATTCCTAACGTGGCTACATGCACTATTTACTCAATCAATATATTTCTATTATCAGCATTATTGGACAAAAAGTGTCATTGCCTGGTTCGATTTACAACACAATCCTAAAAATTCTTCTCCTGAAGCCTTTCTATGTGGAGTCTGATGTGAATATTTGGACAAAACATCACTAGAAACCCTGAAAAGGTCACGTTTCTCTGCATCCCAGATGTTCACCACACACACACACACACCCCCACACAGACACACACAATAGCTGACGGGAGCAGATGACCTGAGCAGAAAACAAAGGACCTCCTGCTGCTGAGTGACAGGATGACTGCCGGCACGCTGCAATAAATAAGAGCCCATTATCTGCATGGCGTTACTGGGGAGGATTCATCCGCTGCATCGTGGAAACACTGTTCTTAGGAACGCCACCAGTCTCTGATGGTTTCTACTCCACTTTTATTAACAATGTAGCTTCATATTAAGGAGAAAAACTGTGGAGATGAACTAAAACCACACATTTTGACAATGAGTTTCAATAGACAGACAGCGAGTTAAAGAGAAGAAAGAGACAAGGAGAAGAAAAAGAAAGAACAAAACAACCAAAACGAAGACGAAACAAGTGGGAAGAATGAAATGAGAAGGAGGTAGAGAAAGACGAAGAGTAGAAGAGGGACAACAATTCAAGGTACGACAAGAAGAAAAATGACGAGAAGGTGAAAGAGAAGCAGAACAACGAGGAGAAGATGAATGACAAGAAGAAAGAGAAGAACAAGAAAAGAAGAATGAGAGGAAAAGAATGATAAGAAGAACAACAAGAACGACCAGAAGAATGAAACGAATGACAAGGAGAAGTACAAGGAAGAAAAGAAGAACGAGAGGGAAATAATGATAAGAAGAACGACAAGATTTACAAGAAGGAAAAGAGGAAGAGAAGAAAGACAAGAGGGAGAATGAGAGGAAAAGAATGAGAAGAAGAAGAATGACAAGTACAACAAGAAGGAAGAGAAGAACAACAACAACAATGGAGACTATGGAGTTGCCGATAGCTTAACCACTAGCTTAACCAATCTACGGGAATAGATTTGTCACCTTTCTAATAAGTGTTGACCAGGCCACTGGGAGTGAGGCCCAAGGCCATGCAGGCAGACCTGCTAATACTGTATCAGGTTTTTCTGCAGTGTGTCTTCTCCTCACCATTCTCTCACTTTTCTATTTCCGGTGTCTTGAAGCTGGAGCTGGCAGTTCCTGAACATTGGTTCACAGCTCAACTAGTCTGGGACACTCTGATGGTCTCTCTCTCTATTCTGTTCTGTTCTTCCTACTGTCCACTAACCCCAACCAGTAAACGCAGATGGCTGCCACCTCTGAACCTGGTTCTGCTGGAGATTTCTTCCTGTTAAAAGAGAGTTGTTTCTTCCCACTGTCGCTAAATGCTTGTTCATGTGAATCTTGTTGGGTTTTTTTCCTTATTATCACAAATTCTGTATTTTGATAGCGCTATGAGATGACCTTTGTTGTAATTTGCGCTATATAAATAAAGTTGAATTGAATTGAAGAAGAAGAATGGGAAAAACGAAAAGCAGGAGAACAAGAAGAAGCATGAGAAGAACAACAAAAAGAAGAAGAATAACAAGAAGATCATGGTAAAGAAAAAGAGAATATGATGAAGAAGAATGAAGGAGGACCAAGAACACAAATAAAGATTGCAAAACAAAGGAAATAGAATGGACAAGAGAGAAAAAACACAAACATTGATCTTTGGTAGATATCATCCATAGAGTACAGGAGAGCAGAGTTAATCCCGCAGTGGTAGTTTAATATATTTAAATTTCATTCTCATTAAATGATCACTAACCATGATTTTAAGTTCCAGTCTTTGCTTATTGATAATTGTGTAAAAGATAAAATCGAGCCATTTAGTTATTTTACATAATAAATAATATAATATTAGAGTAAATCCATCTATTAGATATACATCGATATATTAGCCTAAGTATTAAAATATCATTTTCATATACTGACCACTCAGACTTCAACATGTGCCGATTCAATCCAAACACAGCTTCTATGATTAAGTGCTACGGTAAATGAACACTAGGACGGGTACGGCCTTAGGGTCGAACCCCCGACCTTTTCTACCACCTGACTTCGTTTACTCAATTCAATAATCTTTGAATAGCTTGGAATTTTTAAGCCACTTGTGTTAAAAATGACAAACTAATCATTTTACAGCTCGATAATTATGATCCAGGGTATTTTCTCACATACAAATTGTTGTATAGACAACATCAACTCATGATTATTATAATCATATCATAATCATAACTATATTTGTCTTTGTAATTACAGTCATGAGGGAATAATTAGATATTTGGGTTTGTTTGAGGAGTGCTTTGTAAACTTTGCATAGTGGCTGAATCAATAAGGATATATGGTTTGCTTTGAAGGAAGGAGCAACCTCAGATAACACTCGTAACCTCAGCCGAGTGCAATGCCGAAAACCATCGACTGGTGAAATGGGCGTTGGTTGGGTGTGATGGTGTCGAGCTCTGCTGTGTAACCGTGTTTGAGGAAGCTGTGGAGTGAAGGACGCCAAACAGATGAGTTCAGCAGTGCAAACAGGGAGGAAGACGTTGACAATGAACTACCAACAATTCAAGGTCTTGCAACTTTTCTCTACTGAAAGCAAACCTAAAATGTGAGATACAACCCAAAGCAAATACGTTGCGTACCTTTATGTGGGTTGTGCACATAAAGACCTTCAAGCATTTTTCTGTCCCAGTTTTCCTCCTTTCCGACCAAGAATGGACAATGCAAGATTATCTTATGTTTTATTAGATTAGCCTAAAAGATTATTCTATGCATTGAGGTTTGTTAAGAGTGAATTTGTCCCAATAATCGGCTATCAAAAAGTTAGGGGACGAGAATCATAAATATCAAACTTCAATATTTACGACCAAAACTCTTTCTATGTGCAAGAAAAGCAAACAGCTCCCAACTCTTAATGCTGTGATTTGCGACGTGGAACAGAATGTAGCCAAACAAAAACCAAGCTGAAACACGAAATTCTGCGTTCAAAACAACTTGGAACGCGGCATTTGTGAGTTAAAACATTCTATTTCAGAGGCAGCACGTCAAAATATCTCAAACATGGTTGACCGTTATAATATTAGTTTCTTTTCCCCTGACTTTACCAAGTAGGAGCTCCAACTTCAGGAGGTGTTCCAAGTCACTTTTTCAAGTAGGAGATCGAAAAATCCAGGGTTCTGAGTTGCTTGGAACAGCATTAGATAATGTTTGATTTCATTTGATCATGCGAAATTTCTGGCGCGGTGGAAGATCGGTGGTGGCACAGAATGGTTCCGTGTGTGTATGCTGAGATTATCGTAGCTCTAGAACAGTACGACCAAAACTGTCCCATGTCTGATTTTTGTTCAAGTGTGGGATCTGTAACAGATATACAAAAACCTCATTAGATTTAAGAAATCCTTATGTGCGTAATCTGCTTTGATAAATGACCTGTGAAAGTAGAACCAGCCGATTTATCAAAAATTGCCTTTGTTCATGTTAAATGCAGAGAAAAGTTTTTGTTGCACTTGATATAATCTTTAAACGTGGGAACAACTTGTTGTGACTTGGCGTTTTCTGTATTATTCTAAAACATATTTATCTCTTGTTCAAACTAATTAAATCTTCTATCAACAACCGAGCACATGCTGTTTAAGTAGTTCGATAGGAGAGTCAAATGTTGTTTGCCAGTTAGGAAAAGTTGGCATTTCATGATAATTTCTCAACTTTTCATATTAACACTTGATAAACAATGCAGCATGAAATAGTCCAATGGGAAGTATTGTATCATGATAAAGTTGTTTGCACAATCTTGTGTTTGCACAGTTGACTTTATCACCGCCCTCTTCCTCATAACCTCTACGTGCACCTTGCTCATGTTTCTGAAATGATTTTGCTTCTGTACAGTTGTTTAATATTTTTGTATTTACTACCACCTGCTCTTGTGACCTTTAGCTGTGATGTTTGTTACTGGCATTATATGCAAAGTGAGAATTTCAATGGGCAGGGAAACTGAATTCATCCCACTGCTGCTTCTTTCTGCCTCCTAACGTCACTTTCCTCCAGCGCCGCCGTCCAAATCTCACCTCTCCGTCAGAGGACTCGGCCTGCTGGGAATGTGGCAGCTCCTCGTGACCTCCCAACAGGCCCCCGTCTACCTGCACGGGGACGCCGCACACAGCTTGGCTTACCCTCTCTGTTCTTTGGTCCAAAGAACGACGACGTAACAAGTTTTAAACACATTTTCATTTCCCCCACCCCGTCCGTCTGGTTCACTCCACGGCTTTACGAGCACATTAGCGAGGCTTTTATCTTCCAACTCCTGTAATAAATAATGAACTTCATGGCTGGACTTCTCTCCAGCACACAAATGCACACAAACATTCCACTTTGTGCATTTCAACACTAATCAGATTTGGGTGCAAAGTGCAAACACATCACTTTTTTTCAGCTCCAGAAACAAAAGCTTGTTTAAATCAACTCGTAAGACATGAATAATAGAGCTCAGCACCCAAACCAGAGGGGTAATGGTCTTTGATGTTACCAATAAATAAAATAAACTTTTAAAGTCTGTATTTTAATTGGTTACGTGCAGCTTTCTCTGCCAATGTGTGTCTTCGTTTACATGTGTTCTGAATGTTGATTGGCTGGGAGGCTGGGGAAAGGGTGGGCGTAACCCGGAAAAAGACTAGTGAACAATTCTGTTCCCACGGTAGTGTGACTGATTCATAGTTAATGTCGATTAGGGGTGTAAAGAGTAATGATTCTTGATTGATTAATCCATTGTTTGATCAATGATTTCGTCAAATCGATCTAAAGTATAAACAGAGATATCCATCACCAGTAGGGAATAAAATTCTCAAAATGTATTAACATTGTTTAATGTGAAAAAAAAAATCAAAACAAATTGAAATTGTATTGTGTCGTATGGATTAATCTCCACATGCTTAATCCAAATTATTGTCATTGTGTCCTTGGGCAACGCACTTTACCCACATTGCCTCCTATGAATGGGTATGAATTGTGCATAAATGAATGATTAGAAAGTAGAAAAAATTAGTAGGACTATATTCAAATTTTAAAAAAAGGCTCTGGTACTAAGACAGGTTTGGCTGATGGTGTATTATCTGGAATGGTGGTCATTTTACCAGGTGATACTTCACAGAAGGTTCTCCGAACACACGGCCAACCGATTATCTGGTTTGGCGGTAATTAAAGATTCCATGTATAATGTCTTGGGTCCATACCACAATTCCATGGGATTTTTCCTGTTAAATGGGTGGCTGAGGGGACTAGCACTGTGGCTAACATTGCGTTATTATGCAAACCATCTGATGCATATAAAATGTTAAATTAATACCACTAGTTGATTCTATTAACGTTATTTATAGGGCTGGGCGGTATGTAAAAAATGTATATCACGGTATTTTTCAAAATTCAAATGGTTTCACAGTATTTCTTTTTTTCATGCATAATCAGGTGTTCACAGCATTTTCTTTTCTTTTTTTTTTTCACAGCATTTTCTTTTCTTTTTTTTTCACAGCATTTTCTACTCGTTCAGGGATGAATTACTGCAGTAGATTGACTTATGATGGTCTCTTTTACTGTCATGATGAGTGAATATTGTAGAATAATTCCACACGAGCAGTAATACAAGTTTGCAACAGCAGCCCAATGGCTCTTTGCCGTGCTAGCTTAACTTTAGCATTACCTTGATTTCTAGCTTTAAACGCTGCGTACTCAGTGGTGTGGTGGTTTCTTATGGTGAATAAAGTATTTTTATTTTTATTTATTTATTCAGTTCATTTCCGACATGGTCGCATTCACAGAAATTCATTTGACATTCAGAGCAAAATTAAAGTAGCGTTTTGTTTGTGTGTATAACTGCCGATATGCTACGCTAACCGTGCCTCCGTGTCCGTGAGTGTTGTTCTCCTGTAGCAGAGGCATGCGCACACAGGCACGTGCTCACATGCAGCTTCAGAGCTTTCGATTGTATCTTTCTTATCCATTTACACGTTTGATTTACACCACAACTAACACCAGAGCGCTACTGTTTACCTTCCTATTTAGAAGTGCAACGTTGAAAAGGGTCTGGTCTGAAACACGGCGCAGCGTAATCAAATACACCTGTACAGCAGTATATTAAAAATTCATATCATAACAAAAATATATACCGGTATTTGGTATGAACTGGTACACCACCCAGTATGGGCGATATGGACTAAAAAATTTATCTCGATAATTTCGGGTATTCATCACGATACCGATAAACATCACGATAAATAAAAAAACTATAAATAAATAAAACAATTCTCAACTAGACACATTAGCTGCTGACTCAAAGAGCCCATCAGCTGATATTTTATGGAATATATTAGTGCATGTGGGTCACTCCATTAGTGTTAGTGTATGTAATTCATTTATTTCCTCATTTTCTTAATGTTTTTACTGCTGCTGAATCTTGTTTCATTTATCTTATAATGAGATACATAAAGTTATGGTTGATAAATAACTCTCTGATTTCCTATAATTAAACCAGATCAGGCTGATGATTTAATCATTCAGGATTTTTAGGTGTAATAATCTCAATAGTTACATTAGTCTAATGGGACCAGCTTTGTGAAATATAATTAAAAAATACTGCGTTACACAAGTTGGGATGGATGAATAGTGACATTAATATTATGCTAACATTTATTTCACACGTGTGACATGTTTTGCTTTTATCCTTCCATACAAGTGTTAAATCTGACCATAAACAAATCGGTGGCTCGATGACAATAAGACGTGTTATTTTTACTTGATCTATTCCTTATATGGAGTGGTTAGCGTTAGCGCTTATCCCAGTCAGTGTGTCGGTGTGTTAGCTTAGCATAGTTAGCTTTAGTTGAGTTTCCAGTTCATAATCGTTGCTACAGGTTCATCTCTGTCCCTGTGTCTGTGGAACTTTGGGTGGATATGATGGAAGAACTTGGATTGGTTTACTTTGTTGGATGTTTGTCTGGTTTTAACCAAGTAGCGGTCCATGACGAGCATCGCCGTCTGTGTGTGTGTGAGGGATGGGGGCGGGAGCGGCGGTGATGCACAATGCGGAGGCTTCGCTGCCGTGAACAACGCTCCGCTCCAGAGAATAATAAGTTGTTGACAACAAACTTGTGGGCACTTTTGGCCCCTGGAACAAGGTTTTTATGGACATTCTTGGCTAAAATGAAGGACAAATGGCCCGTGGCCCTCGCTAATTTCCGACATTGGCATTTATCCTTTCTATCGTGGGATAAGAATATTTGTGATGATATATGGTGAACGACGATATATCGCACATTCTTACCACCCAGCTCTACTTATTTATTATGCTTGATACATTTTTGGTCAGTTTAAGAGCCAGCGAAGTCATCAAAACCAGGAAAGACGATTAAACAGACATGGGAATCGGTAAACTCTGAAACGGAATTCAGGAAAGTTTGAAACTGGAGTCTCTAAGTGAGTCCAAAACAGGCCCAACCAGCTCCGGCAAACACTCATTATAGTTTTCTTGTTCATTTTGGTTGAATGTGGCTAAAACAGTGTGGGGGTCGTCTTCTGATCGAGAGCTCAGGTTCCATTCCAAGTCTATACCATCTGAGTGTCGAAGTGTCTTTGGGCAACTCACTGAATCCCTACTTGCTCCCAACAGTAGATTAGCAATTTAACACATTGCATGGCAGCTCTGTCACCATCAGTGTGTGAATGTGCCTGATTATATAAAGCACTTAAAAGCCCTTTAAAAATCAGATCCATTTATCCTTTTTTTTCCCTTACATTTGAAACATTGAAAGAAAACTGTTGAAAGTGTGTTACCAGAGACCTCGCAGACCTCCACTCTTCATATGAATGCTCATGTTTGACTACTTTCCCTTTCCTTTCCTGCTGCAGTTGGACTCAAAGTGGATTTACAGCTTTAATACAACTAATGCTGAAATCTGGCTGCAGCAGGCTTTTATTTCCTTACAATGAAGTTAATGCAAACCCAAAAAAGGAACTAAAATTAGTCACTGTAGCACAAAAACCAAGCACCAGATTCATCTTCATTTCCCAAAATAGTGCCGATCTTTGACTTTTACGCTCCAGGGACTTTAGCACAAGTCAACAATATTACTCATTTCTTTCCAAATACTTTTCACACACAAGGGATCTTTGTTCAGATCGACCCTACTGTGTTTATTTGTTAATTTCAAAAGTAAAAGCTATTATATAATTTTCTTCTAAAGACTGGAAAAAAAACTATTTTAACTCACTTAAAACTAAAGCCTCAGAAAACCACGTCTAAAACCAAAAACCAACCATGGGTGAGTCAACAAACTCCATCTCCAATGACTGCAAAACAGTCTGAACGGGTTTTAAACCAAACGGTGTTGAGTCTAAACACTCGCCTGAAGCAAAGGAATGTGAAACTACCAAAGAAAAAAAAGACAAGTACGAACTTTTCAGAAACTAGAAGAAAACAAATATTATCGCAATAACATGAAAAGTGTTCTGAAACAACAATGTAATGCCAGTCTGAAATGGCTTTCATCCTATTCTGCTGATAGATCTGAAATAGACCTAAAAACCAAATACAGATTATACTGTAACGTAAATGTAACCCATCAAACGTCTGCAATCCATGATGATACAGGTTAGGGCTGGGCAATATGAACCAAAACTCATCTCTCAATATTTTTTCTCAAAATGGCAATAAATGATATAAATGTTGATATTTTTTAATTCAAATAAAGTCAGACCTGACAAACTATTCTGGGTTAAATAAATGTGCCTATGTAAAAGAGGCTGCACAACAGCTGCACAATATGTGCCACGTTTGGCTTTTTCCCCATATAAGGGACAGCATGTGCAGGGCTCTACACTAACTTTCTCAGTTGGTCGCACCAGCACAAAATTTGGTTGCACCCTTTTTTTTTTTCCAAGCCATACATGCTGATGAATAGTTGACTTAACTGGCGTACCGTAGTTGAAGTAAAGATTGACAGTGACTCGAGATATATTTGTAAAAATGTTTTAATGTTTTAGTGTCAATATTAAGTTTGGTGGTTAAATGAATCCGTTCCCACACAATTAAAATCTCTATTTTCTTCCAGAATAGTGTTTTTGTTGGTTTAATTATCTTACCAGGGATTTAAAACTTAAGGTTAGCCACAGGTGCAGGAAAGTTGAGGGTCTGTAGATGTTGCAGGAGGTGAAGTCTGAAGTTGCTGAGTCATTGCACAACGTGATTTATTTTAGGTTAACAAATTGTTATATCTTGATTTTATTTGTTATTAATAATTAATAGCCTCTGTAAAAAAAATAACTATTTCAATAGTTTTTTTTTTTTTAAAGCCACATTAGAGCCACATTAGGCTCCAGAGCCGCAGGTTGCAGACCCCTGCCCTGGGAGAACCACAGCTGAATATCTGGCATCAGTTCTGGCCCCTCCATGCTGATTCTGATGAGGTCCTCCTCTTTGGTGTGGAATTGTGTATGCGCTGCGTGTGTACGCTCTCCGCTCGACGCGTTCTCCGCACCACGTGCACTCCGTCTCTATGCCTATGAGTGACTTCTGTGGTGTGGCTTGTTTAGGGGAAGGTCTGGGTTAGAATGCACTCAGTAATCCATCTAACTGTGCTTTTCATGTTGTTCTAAGTAGTGGCAAAACAAGTATTTTTATACAAAACAAGCTACAAAAAAAAAAAAATATATATATATATATATGGATATAGGCGATAATGTAACTTTCGATATTGCCAAAATAGAAAACTCAATTTATCTTGACTCTTGATATATTGCCCAGTTCTGATACAAGTGATGTATTAGTTCAAATCTAACCCTGGAGGCCTAAACTACCCAAAACTAAAGCATGAGCAGAATATGAAGCCAGTGTGGAAAGCTTCTTAAGGTGCTGTCACACTATGGGCAGCTGTTTCGTTTGTACCCCGCTGGCCCACAGCCACACTGCACTCCCCTGAATCTACCACATCATCACTTTCATTTACAACATACACATTTGCCAAAAACCGTCAGAGTTTCTGTGTTCTCCGTCCCAATTTGTGACAAACAATCCACATCTTAATAAGACCAATCCTTCGACGGCGCCATTGCTACTGGTGCTTTGGATGGAAGATCTCACACACATACCATACCCCAATAAAATCCCAGTTTACCTTTTTTTTTTCATTTCATCAAATGCCAACACTACCTCCACCCATAACCTTAATATTTATTAGGGATACAACTTTTAATTATTCTTATACGATACCGATATTGATCCGATATCAGCATGAATCATACATACTTTTTTTTTTTTCCTTCCTGTCTCTTTTCTTTAATAAAAAAATAATAATTACTTATTTTGTAGTGTGGAATGTTAGAAAATTCTTGATCAAGTGATGTCACTCAAACAGAGAACAATAGTCAGCAACAGTAGGTATGAAAAAAAGTGACCCATTTATTATTAACCAATTAGTTACATATATTTGAACCTTCAACATAATATATGCAGTATTCTACAATTGAATAAATATAATATATAACGGACCAATATCAGATATGAATATCTGAACGGGACACCCCTAAAAAAATATGTCTGAGCTCAAACATGATCAAAAACTAATTCTAGGAAGAAAAAAATTATTCTTGATATCAAAATGAGGTCACGACCCAAAAAAGGTTGAGAACCACTGCACGAAAAACTTTCCACTTATTTACAAAATGAAATTCTTTGAAATGTGTTATCAGTTGTTTATTCCATCATTATGCTCTAGAGGTGGTTTTGAATGGCTTTCTATAAGCAAAATGTTGCAGTTGGACAAAGGGGGTACTTGAATTCAGAAATAAAAAGAAAGGGGGTACTTGAGCCAAAAAAGTTTAAGAACCTCTGCTCTATAGCATTTTGTTTTTCTTCTAAATCATCTTCTGGATACCAAAACCTAATGCAGGGTTCTAATTGAGAATGTACAAAATTTTATATCTTTCCATCCTTTGATGGACCACCCTAATATATTTTGCAGTAGGTATGAGAAAAACTGACCCATTTATTATTAACCAATCGGTGACATCATTTTTAACCTTCAACATAATATATACAGTGTTCTACAATTGAATAAAATAAATTAAAAAATGAATTGGAAAAATAAATAAATCGGAGAATCCGGAAATTTGAATCCGATATTCATTTTCAGGCTAATATCGGACCGATATCGGATTGGGACACCCCTAATATTTATACAAGAGACTGTGATATTCTCCATTTTTCTCATAAACCATTGGTATTTGGGCTGTACAGGACTTTGTCCAGTAACCAGTAAAGATGTTGTTAAGCCTTCCTCAGCAGATAAGCAGCAGACATTCGGGGCATTTAGACCTTTTTATTAGTTTTGTCAAACCCTCTTAAACCCGTTAAAGGCTAAAAAAAGACGAGTTACAGTTCATGTTTAGTTTAGGTATTTAAAGGAGCAAAGGGCAGGATCTACAACTCAGACTCCATAGTGACTAGGGTTGAGTATTGGCAATGATGTTGCAATACGATACGCATCACGATATCGTGAGATCACAACATATTGCAACATTCTACCCAGTTAATAAATTAAACGTGGAGATGTGGCTGTTTCTCTGCATGATGTCTTGCTTGGTGAGCTCGTAAGTTAGTCGTGTTCCCGCAAAATTTCACGGGAGCAAAGCAAATCTTGCAGACGGCGTTGTTCTTATCAAGCTTGTTTTTGCTCCCTTTAAGTTGGAAGCCACAGTACTTCCAAAGGTCTGCTTTATACTGTGGAGGCATTGTTATTTTGTTAGCCATGTTGTCACTACTACAGAAATGGCGCTACGCCGCAGAGCAAAGTGGCTCTCCGGTGCCATCTACCAGAATGGAGGTGCGGAAGTGGCACCTTTTTTAAGGTTTTTATGTAGGAACAGGAGCTGGTGAACATGCCCAATAGTTAGGCTGCTCCGCTGAGAGGTGACAATGTCTCCAGCAGTAGAAAACACACGTCCACAAAAATGTGAAAAATATAATAAGAAAAATATTGATTAAATATATAAATAAAATTTAAAAAAAAAATAAAAAAAAAATATATATATATTTTTTTTTAAATCGATAAAAAAAATCTATTTAAAATAGGCACCCAAAAAATCGTGATATATCGCGAAAAGTGACCCCTAAAAGTGACACCACAGTGGTTAGTGTAACTGCAGCCATCAGCCAAGCCTTCGCGGGAGCGCGCATCAAATGTTTGTTTATTACCGGAGCACAGCTGATACTAGTTGATGGATACCCGACAGAACGCTGACGGGATTCGACGGCACCGGACACGTCGTGTTCGGAGAGATATTTAGAACTGGTGTTCGGGTTTGGTCACATAGTGTCGTTTGCACGCAGTGTTCTTCATTTCCTGCTGCAGCAGCCACAGCTGATGTAGCCCTGAAGAATGCAGTTTCAACTGTACCAGTGAGAACTGTGATCCACTGGGCAAGGAGAATGGAGCAGGACAATTATAAAGGAATACACCATTGAAACATTCCCTATTCTGCACAATAACATTGATTATCCTCATCTTTGGTACTTGGATTATGTAAATAGATCCTATGGGTCTCTTGCGTGCACTGCACCCCTGTTTGTGTTTGACTTTCACTTGTTACCCATTGTTTGTTAATAAAATTGGTGCTTACCACTAAAACCAACGTAAATATGTAAATATTTCTTTGAGAAAAAAAATGAGGTTTTCACTGTTGGGTTGGACTAGGGCGAGAAAATAGGGCCCGATCCGCACTCCAACTGTGACACGGTTATTTATTTACTCGCCGTTCATGTGACCGTTTACTGCAAGACGTGTGCACATGCCTCTATGGAACAAAACAGTAGTTTAGTCCACTGTGCTTATCTTCTGTCAGTCTCCAAGCAGTCTTCTTCTCCTTCTTCTTTATTTCCGGTAGCGGGTCGCCTCTCCAAGCCATCGAGAACGTGCACCAGAGTAATTTGACGTCAAGTCACCCATTGGCATAAAAAAAACCTTAAAATTAATGGGGGTTTCTTCTCAAATCCTCCCTTATGCGCCTTTAAATAATTACAATATTATTTCACTATTTTGTCAATTAAATTAATTTCCTTTTGTGTTTTACCATTTACCAATACATCAAATATGGCAGATTCCGCACTTTGGCTAACTTCCATCTGTAGTTTTTCTTTTCTATTTCTCGGGAGGGTTATCTGTAAAATCTTGATAAAAACCAACTCTGCTTGTAAAGGTGCAGGTACACTTAAATCAATAAGAATAACATTAAAATTAGAAATTGAAAACAGGGGTTCTTGTTTGTTGGTGATTGGGAGCCCATTGTGTTTGCCTGAACCACAAGAAGTGGCAATAATTATAACCTATATATAGTTTGGCAGTTAGCTAAAGGGCAGGCGCTTTTCCGTCAGCGACACGTTCAGGCTTGTTCACTTCTGATGCATCAAAGGCGGCATCAATAATAGATGGAGAGCTCGGCTGCCAGCTTTACAGTTCATCCACCAATAGAGGCCACTGCAAAAGACTATAAAGACTTAAGACGGTACTGATATTAGCACGGTACTAATAGTAATACTGTACTACTACTATTATAGAGCCTTCAATTTTCAGTCATCAAAGGAAACGAATGGAAACAAAATTCTTTACTTGAAACGGAAATCATCATATTGTTTTTTTTTTTTTTCCAAACATCATCAAGTAGAAATTGCAATATGACACTGAATACGCCCTCACGTGCATGTTTTGGGAAAATATCACACATTTATGTGCAGTTTGTCTTGTAAGCGGTGGTCAGAGAAACAGAAATGTCAATTCTCGCGAAAAATCGGACGGAATTTGACGCGACATGACAAACTTCACCTTCTGAAAAGGAAATAGCTACATACTGTATCTGACACAGACTAAAACCCTTACTGACATGTTTTGGGAAAACATCACATAATTCGTAATCTCCTGCTTGTTTCTACAAGTGTAAATATGGCTTTAACCGTATTCAGCATCTTTGGCATGATTTCAGGAGGTTTAATTGTGTCTGTCCCTTTATCTTTCAAGGCAATCTCACATAGTCAGATGTTTCAGCAAGAGCAGCAATAATGTAAGGAGTCATTGAAAGCTTTGAAATCACCATGGAGACTGGAGAATGAACCCAGTGAAGCAGACGGGTCGATGGTAAACGCTGCAGATTTCTACGAGACAGATTGTTCAATTAGGTTTCTCAATAACGAGTCAGGATTTACAGAAATGGGTAAAAAAGAAATAAATAATGAAAACAACAAGGAAAATATAAAAAAAAATAAGGTTAATGAATTTAATATATCAATATCAAGATATCAAGAAGGGTTCAGACATACATTTAGGTCACGTCAGGTGCGCTCGCCGGTCTAAGTGTGTTTGTTGCAACCAGTTTTTTTTTTTTTAAACAATTTAAGCCCATTTTTGTTTATTTTTACCCTTTTCCTGCCACTACACGTAACTTGCCATATTTTAACCTATTTTCATCACTTTTTCTTGCATTACTCCTTTTAATGCATTTTTGCTACATTACTTCCATTTCTGCCACTTCTCCATCAAATTTCAATGCCTTTTCTGATCATTTTCAAGCACTTATAAACCGTTTTCACCACTTTTCCCCACTAATATGGCATATGTTTGTTGTTCCATTATTGTCACTTTTAACCACTTTTCACCATATTTATTTAATGCTTCTTTCTGCCAATTTAACCACATTCACGATTAGTGACACCTGTTGCATGTTTCATCATTATGTCAACCAACCTCATGAATTGATTGAATTAATTAGGGCCCTATAAAATCTGCATTAACGGAATCGCAGACGGAATCACGGAATCGACCAGTTAAACGCGGAAATGTACAAAATCGGCATGAAACCCCGTCGCCGTGGGGCAAAGAATGTTTTTTTTTTTTTAATGGGGAAATACTTCTGGGGACCGCTTATTAGGTGCACCCTCCTCCCTCCTCCTGTCCTGGCTGCATTAAACTCATCTTAAAACACCACAAACACCTTCTAAAACAACGCAAATCATCACTGACTCCTAAATACAGAGCCACCAGTCCCCGTTTAACTTTGCTGTGCCTGTAAGGCTCCGCCCGTTTTTTGTGTAGTGCACCGGTTCTCTGTGAAAACGTGATCAGCTCCAATCATCTTCACCTCCTCAGTGTTTGAACTGTTATGTCTGGCTAACAAAGAATAACTCAGCCCATGTTGTCCTTTAGTTCTTTTTATTCCAGCCTTTTGTCCGTTCTTCATAGGTAAACATTCACAGTCAGCTAGCTACCTCAAGTACAACCGTTTCAGTGGGAACTTCCGGTTTACAAAATAAAAATCAGTTGAAGCAACGTTATTAGAATGTTACATTCTAACATCTCATCAGAGCTACAGAAGATAGGATCATTTAAATTTGGTTAATTTAAACTAAGTTGATCAAAACTTAATCAATAAACCTGATTAGATTCAGTAAACCATTGATCCCTGAGAGGAAATCAGGTGATATTAATGTTGTTCTCATACATCTTTATATGACATATAAATAATTAAAAAGGAGCAGTCAGAATAATCCATGTCACTACAATTTATATCAACCTTTTAATTGTATCTTTATTTTTGACAAACATTTTTGTTTAATTATGAGCTTTTTTTTATTTATTAGTATTTATTTTGTTTTCTCGCAGGAGTTAAAAACTGATATTTTCTTTAAAAAATGATACCGACTTGCTGAAAAATCCGCAATCCTCAACTTGAAATGAAAAAGATAGTGACCTATACGATGGAAAACATGGTATTAAAACTACACTTCAATTCAGTAAAGTTGTAACTGTTGTTCTAAACATTTTGAGCAAATAAATATGGCAAAAATATATTAGGGTGGTCCATCAAAGGATGGGAAAATTCTGTACATTCTCAATTAGAACCCTGCATTAGGTTTTGGTATCCAGAAGATGATTTAGGAAGACGTTTTAGAAGAAAAAGAAGATGCTATAGAGCAGAGGTTCTTAAACTTTTTTGTCTCAAGTACCCCCTTTCTTTTTATTTCTGAATTCAAGTACCCCTTTGTCCAACTGCAACATTTTGCTTATAGAAAACTATTTAAAACCACCTCTAGAGCATAATGATGGAATAAACAACTGATAACACATTTCAAAGAGTCTCATTTTGTAAATAAGAGGAAAGAAACAGTTTTTAGTGCAGTGGTTCTCAACCTTTTTTGGGTCGTGACCCCATTTTGATATTAAGAATTATTTTTTTCCCTAGAATTCATTTTTGATCATGTTTGAGCTCAGATATATATTTTTTGGGGTGTCCCGTTCAGATATTCTTATCTGATATTGGTTCGATATCAGCCAGAAAACAAATATCGGACTTTATCGGACTGCATCTAAAATCTCCGATATTAACTATATTTATTCATTTGTAGAATACTGCATATATTATGTTGATGGTTAAAATGTATGTAACCAATTGGTTAATAATAAATGGGTCAGTTTTTGTCATACCTACTGTTGCTGACTATTGTTCTCTGTTTGAGTGACATCACTTGATCAAGCCTTTTCTAACATTCCACACTACAAGATAAGTCGTAAAAGTAAGACTTGTGCAGATATCGTATCATATCGGTATTGGCCAATATGCAAGGCTGCAATATCGGTATCGTATCGGAAGTGAAAAAGTTGTATCGGGACATCCCTAATTTTTTTTAAACTGCAGTTGTTCAATATTGCGTGTTGTTTTAATTTAAAAAAAAAAAAAAAATAATTACAGAATCTATTTTAATTTTTCAGACCACATGGAGTCCCGACCCCAAGGTTGAAAAACACTGATCCGAGCTCAGCGATAGAGCGTACATGCTCATCAGAATCATCATGGAGAGGCCAGAACTGATGGACAATGACACCAGGACAGATGTTCAGCTGTGGTTCTCCCAGAGCAGGGTCTGCAACCTGCAGTTCTGAGGCCTAATGTGGCCCTATGACTATTTTGCAATGGCTCCCTTTACCTTTAAAAAAAACTATCGAAATAAATAGTTATTTTTTTACAGAGGCTATTAATGATTAATGACAAATAAAATCATGATAGTGGTTGAATCCGAATTTGAATTCGATATTTGTTTTCAGGCTAATATCGGACCAATATCAGATCGGGACACCCCTAGTTTTAATAGTGTCTACGTTCCCCATTTTTTCCCCAATCGTCTCTGCCTCTCACACAAACTGATCTACAGCAACGCCCCCCCACATCTGAGAGCAGACTGCCCCGCCCTCAGTCACATGGTCCATAGAACCAACATGGCAACCAGCATCTCTAACAGCACCATAAGAAACAATACGAAAGAGTGTGTTCAACTGCTGCTGCAACCCAGAGCATGAAGTCAGAAACTAGCCATGCTACAGAGCTCACTCGCATGTGCTGCCCCTTGGAGAGACACACACTAAAGTGGGTCACATGTTAATATTGTGCAGCTGCAGGTAATAAACGTGATTTATTTTGTACCAGACTAGACTAAGACTAAATGTAAAATATGAAAACTACGGTACTATAATAAATAACATTTTTTAGTACAAAAAATGATAAAACCAGACAAAATTACTCCCTAAAAATGTCATCAGAAATGTGCCATCCAATCAGTGGATCATTTTGAGGTGGGGGCGGGACAGGATGTTAAATGAACCAATCAGAATTCATCTCTCTGTCTGTATGTTGGGTAGTTAAATAATGTTAAATGTTTCTAAATGTAGTCAGTTGAAAAGACTGAATTCAATAAATTATAAAGACTTAAAATAAAAGTACATTAAAATGTCGTTAGAACACTAAACCTAAGACACAATGCAAACATTAACAGCGACTGAAACTACAGCTAAACGAGTTCCTATGACTAAAACAAAACAAGACTAAATAAATGTTTTCATCACAAGACTCAAACTAAGAACTAAGTCAATATTTGCCGTCAGAATTAATGCTGCTGCTCCAGGTCGCCGAGCCCTGATCGCATGATCTTTGTCATTTAAACAAACACTGTTTCAAATATACTTTATGCATTCACTTCTCTTCTCCAAACAACTACGACTCCATTTAAAATACCAGCAGCAGCAGCAGCAGCAGCAATGCTCCGACCTGAGCCCTGCGAGTGTTACGTACAAACGTTAACAAAAGCAGGTCAGAGGTTATATGGGTGTTTTGGTGAAATTGGTGTCCATTTAAACTCATGACTAACGCCTGCGCACAAGTAGCTAACACTTAGATTTAGTCAGTATTAATATTGAGGTACCAATTGAATCTAAACACTAGGGGTGTCCCGATCCGATATTGATATCGGTCTGATATCAGCCAGAAAACCAATATCGGATTTTATCAAAATGCGTATAAAATCTCCGATATGAGCACTCTGATAAGTGTTTGTTGTTGTTGACCCTGCCCTCAGTTGTTCCCACCATATAATGACAGTAAAAAATAACTTAAGTGAACTTCAATTGTTGACTATTGTTCTCTGTTTGAGTAACATCATTTGATCAAGCCTTTTCTAACATTCCACACTACAAAATAAGTAATAAAAGTATGTATGATTTGTGCTGTTATCGCATCAAATCGTTATCGGTATCAACCAATACTTAAGGCCGCAATATCGGTATCACATTGGAAGTGAAATAATTGTATCGGGACATCCCTAATAAACACCATCATGAGAGACTATCCGTACATCAGTACTAGTATGGCAATGTTCGAAATTGCATACAAACGTACTATTCATACTAAGTCTGAAGTCAAAATGAGTATGTAGGAGTGCGTTCAAATTAGATAGAAAGGAAAGAGAGAGTATGCAACAACCCAGATGTATACTATATGGGGACATTTTTAAGTATGCACAGTGGGCACACTAGTCATACTCAACCGTCCCATGATGCATTGTGAGCGGAACATAAAATAGTCCTGGGACCAGCTTCAATCTAAAAATCAAACATCCCCTTTTCAAAATAAAAGCATCTCTTCTTGTCTTCCATTTGTTTTTTTAAAGCTTTTGTAAATAGGGCTCTTGTTCTGAAGTTAACGGGAAGTTTTGCCAGTAGCACAATGGAGGGTCTCTGAAAATCTCTGAAATGTCAGCATGAAATGTGAGTTTTATGGATCAAATGAGCGAATGTTGATATTCTACTTGGTCACTTTCTCAATTAAAATGTTTTTTTCAGAACTTTCAGAGGTGGAGAATCAACAGAGATATTTAGCCTCAGGTTTTTGTAATTCTAGGTTCAAAATCAATCTTGGAAAACTTGGAAGTATACTTCAATGGGAACGTTAACCATCTTAACCATACTCATATAGTATATATAGTATATAGTAGACAGTAGACAGTTTATACTCATTGGGTTTGTAGTGCATAGTACGAAGTGTGCTATTTCGAACACAGTCTATGTCTTACATTGAGCTAAGAGTTACTCATTTAGGGCTCTATTCTCCCGTCTGGACGTAACCGCACCTGCAGTTACGCACTTCCCTCCTACACGTATTCTCCGGTCCAGGCTCTTGACACGCCCACCGCTCATAAGTAGAGTAAAACCGCGTAGTGTGTGAATGAAGGCGGGCTGAAGGAAGGGAGGCGGTGATGTAATTTTTTGGGGCTATCTGGAAATCACGGAACCTGGAGTTTTCACAACGCTTGTAACTGTCATAAAATAGATAAAGTTCACTTTTAATTTGAAACGCCTTCATTGATAAACAGTGTAACAGGTTGATTTGATCAGATCATTGATCAGGTTATTGGAGTATGACTGAGGATCGGTCGCATTCTTCTGTCCGAACCCACAGTTAAAATCTCTTTCCTTGATCATCATCATCATCATCGTTGTAAAGTGTGACTGAGTTAAATGCTGGAGATATGAGGAAATAACGTGGCCGCAGAGCGTCATGCTTTAATACAGAGGGAGGTTTTCAGTGAAACAGAACTATTGGCTTCCATAAATTGTTTAAAGCAACTTGAGCTGAGCCTCATTAAAATATGTGTGGGAACAGTTTCTGGTCCTTCCTCATCTGCATATGAGCTTGTTTCACTCTGTAGTGGATCAAACTGTGACTTTACGTTGGACATAGTATGAAAATAGTTGAATCACTGTGACCAACGTGAACAGAAGTCTGCGTCTGACAGAGTTTTAATTAATCACACAGCAGCAACTGAGTGATCACAGCTGCTGCTGCGCGACGCACGAGTCCGTGTGGCTTCAAATGTAACTAAGTCCATATTTCTAGTGCAATATAATGTTTCACCTTATTGGGGCGCTGCACTTATTCCAGGGTTAGAAGTGCGTAAGAGGAAAAGGACTTACGCACACTGGAGAATGCGCGTAAAGCCAGATTTGAATGGGAACACCCACATTTCAGGGCTGCTCCACCCACAGTGCCTAACTGGGATGAAGGCGCGCAGCGACTGACTTAAGTACAGGGGGAGAATAGCACGCTGCCAAAAACAGCGCCACTGCACAGCTTTTTTTACTTACGCGCATGGGACAACAGAGCCCTAGAGGTTTAGTCAAACTCGTCAATGCTCAATGACAGTTCCTCTGCTGTCTGTGTCGGCGAGGCTTCCCCGTTGCTCCAACACCGCCACAGCTCCTGTATGTGGGTAAGATGAACACTCGTGCTCACTTATGTTTTTGATTTCCTGTGCTGAAAATTGATGATGTAGTTCAAAACTAGACGGACAGTGATTGGTCAAAAAATGGGAGAAAGATGTAACAATTGGATAAAGCTTGGTGTGCAAAGGGGGAGAATGTTCCTGATCCATCGGTGATAGGAGTCTCAGTAGAGGAGCTAAAGAGCCACGTGAGGCTCGAGAGCCACAGGTTGCAAACCAATAGCGGCTCCGACTTTAACATTAACGCAATATTGTTATTAGAGGTGTCCCGAGCCAAAAAAAACTTACTAACTAACCAGCACTTCTATCCATAGGTGACTGTGGTTCAGACTCCAACAAAGTAACCTACTGTTGCTGACTATTGTTCTCTGTTTGACTTAGTTGGTCGTCAGTACACGAAACAAAAAAATAAAAACACAAAAACACAAGCCAGCAGCAAAATTAATAATAGTGATAAATATAAGGATAAGGGATAAATAAAGAATAGTAGAGGATAAATAAAAATAGAGATAAGAGAGATGAATTACTGCAGAAGATTGACTTAGGATGGTCTATTTTACTGTCATAATGAGTGAATATCGTAAAATAATTCCACACTAGAAATAACACAAGTTTGCAACAGCAGCCCAATGGCTCTTTGCCACGCTAGCTTAGCTTTAGCATTAGCTTGATTCCTAGCTTTAAATGCTGCACACTGGTGTGGTGGTTTCTTATGGTGAATAAAGTAGAGTTTTGTTTGCAGCTCCACCACGACTTATTACCGTGTTATAGGAATTACAAATTGCGATCTTTTGCGCTCTTTTTTTGTGTATTACTGCTGAACTGCCGACATGCTACGCTCACTGTGCCTCCGTGTCCGTGAGTGTTGCTCTCCTGTAGCAGAGGCATGCGCACACAGGCACATGCTGTACAGCAGTATATTAAAAATCCATATCATAACAAAAATATATACCGATATTTGGTATGAACTGGTATACCGCCCAGCCATATGTGAATGGGTTGGCAAAAAACAAAAATGTCAATTCTTGCGCAAAATATGACATAACATGACACGATACAATGGTGTGAAATAGAAATAGCTATATAATGCAGTCTAAACCCTCACGAACATAGTATGGGACAATCACACTTTAACACGTAATTTTCCACCGTAGTGGTCGAATGTGTCGCAACTTTAGCAAACGGACGGATGGAAAATATCGCACAAAATCTCATGTGATTAGTACAAATACAGCGAAGAAATATCAAATTCATAATAATATTTAGGGATGTCCCAATACAACTTTTTCACTTCCGATACGATACCAATATTGCAGCCCTGAGTATTTGCTGATACCAATATCGATCAGATGCAATATTATCACGAATCATACATACTTTTATTACTTATTTTGTAGTGTAGAATGTTATAAAATATCTACAGTATTCTACAGTTGAATTAATATAATATATATCAGAGATTTTTGATGTAGTTTGATAAAATCCGATATTTGTTTTCTGGCAGATATCGGACCGATATCCGATATCAATATTGGATCGGGACACCCCTAATAAAATTTCACTCAATTAACTCTATTAAGCATGTTTGGCACAATTTCGGGAAATATAAAAGCCAGTAATGACATCCCATAATGGAAATTCTGCAATATCTCATTTCACAGTGCATCATACGTTTATTCTTCATACTATGATGGAGCGAAACTGTTCTCCTTCAACCATAAAAAGCTCAGTTCCTAATGAGCGCCATGCATCAGCTGGTTGCCTCGGCAGCTGCTCAGGTCAAGGAAAATCTGTTTAAAACCCGCTAAACTCAAACGCCAATCTACCCAAGCAAGAGCATTTCATTACTTATTTGCAGGATATCCCTTAATTGAATTATTTCAGCAGGAAAAACATCAGCGAGCTGCGCGTTCATTACAGTCGTATAATGAGCCTTCTGCAGAAGCGCTAAAATAGCCGGCTTCCCTTTTTTAAAAAAAAAAAAAACTTTACGCTTGTTTAAACTGCACTGTGACACTCTACAGGCCACCACACAGCCGACAGGCCTCACACACACAGACAGAGACACACACACACACACAGAGAGACACACACACACACACACACACACACACAGAGACGGGTGTGTGGGTCTGTGTGATGGTTGCGATGGTGAAAAACGTCAAGCATGAAGTGATAAGTGCATAACCAAGCGAAGCTGCTGTCGAATTCACAAACGCACACATGACCACTTCCTCTTCCATCCTCCACCTACAGGCCCAAAGGGAAGGCTTTCTGCCGCCGTCGGGGGAGCGAGGGACCAAAGGAGGTGCAGTCGTTTCTCGGATGGAGGAAAAAGAAAGTGAAAAGGGGGAAGAAAAAGATGCTGTAGCTGAGCAGCCTGTAGGCCTCACAACATAACGTCCAAGAAACAGATCCTACACTGACGTATCATCATCATCATCATCATCATCATGTACAAGGCCAGTACTAATCTCTGCTTATCTTCCTGCACTTGTCGTTCAGAAAACTGGAACAAAAACCCTCGATTACAGAATCTGCTCTTACTCACTGTCTGATCTGAACACGAGGAAAAGACACGGAACACATTTGCTGCAATAACACACTTAGAACAGTGAATGCTTTTAGTCGGATGTTGATATGATGAGACTCTGATGTCTCCAGATTAAATCACATTAGTGGTTGCCGGTCTAAGATGGCAACAAGTGGCCAGGGGGCCACATGCGGCCCTGGGTGTGACTTCCTTGTGGGCCATAAAACAAAAACACAAACTGTCTGCAAGAATGACCACAAAATTATTAAAAAGATCAAATAAAATCACAAACTGTCAACAAAAACACATAGAATTACACAAAGATAAAGGATACACAAGATGATTTTTTTTCTAAATTAAAGACAAATTCCCAAAACAACTGCAACAATACAGAAAATGATGGGAAAACATACAAAATAACAACAAAAACACACAAATTACAATAAAAATGCACAAAATGATGTCAAAAAGACAAAGTTAAAGAAGGATACACAAAATGACAACAATAATAAACAAAAAACACACAAAACGGCAACAAAAATATGCCAAAAGAAAGAAAAATTCCCAAAACAACAATACAGAAAATGACAGGAAAATAACAAAAAAAAAACCACACAGAATTACCCCAAGATACACAAAATTACTTTAAAAGAACACAAAGTTAAAGGACACACAAAATGATAACAAAATACACAAAATGACAACAATAATTAACATAATTACTCCAGAAAACACACAAAACGGCAATAAAAATATACAAAATTAAAGAAAAATTCCCAAAACAATGGCAACAAATCAGAGAATGATAGGAAAAATGCACAAAATAACAAAAAAAATGCACAAACTATTGCCAAAGTTAAAGATTAAATGTAGTGAATAGAGTCAAGTGGCCTTCTAGTATTTCTTTTCATATTCTACGACTAAAGATGAGTCGTATTCAGATGTATAACTTATATTTACTAGATAAACTAAGTCATCAACTCAACTGTCTGCTGTTGACGACGTGTGTTATTTATGTCTTTTAATCAGATTTTTATGTTTTCTGCACACTGTTGGCCTGAAATTATTTGCTGCTGGAGATTCTCTTTTTAGTTTTCCTGGTTGAATAGCAAAGAAATCCCATAGACCAGGGTCGTCAAACTCATTTTTGTTCTGGGGCCAAATACGGAGAAGCTTTATCCCAAGTGGGCCACAGATTACAGGCAAGGAAACAAAGCAATAACATGCCCAACTTTGCACTTCCACGTTTAAATGATATGAAGAGTATGTAAGGCACCGACAATATCCAAGCAATAAGTTACGCATCACCGAAATTTTACTAGATTTTGTGATTAATTTGTATTTATTTTTGGTGAAACTTTGTGAAAGAATTGAATAAAAATTGCAGGATTTTGGAAAAATTGAGAATTCTTTTAACAATGACTGCCATTATGTGATAGAAACGTGATATAAATATGTGAACCGTTCGCAAACTTTGTAACGTTTCATTGAATTTGTGTATTTTGAGGTACTGCGATATCTAAAATCAAATTAGTTGATCATTTCCTTTTTACACATTGATTCTTCATGTTTTTTGCATTTAAAATAATCACCAATCTGAGCATTAATACAGGAAAGAACAAAGGGTTTTGTCTTTGTAGTCCTTTTGTGAGGGTTTTCTTGGTGTTTTTTTGTTTTTGTTTTTAGACCATTTTAATTAATTTTGTCTATTTTCTTGTCAATATGGCAAATATTTGTTACCTGTTTGTGAGTTTTTATTATATTTTTGTGTGTTATTGTTGTCTTTTTGTGTGGGTTTTCTTGCTGTTTTTAGACATTTTCGTGTTTTTGAATACATCGTCTATTTTCTTGCCAATAAGGCAATTTTTGTTGCCTGTTTGTGTGTTTGTCATTATGTGTGACTTGTCCTAATTTTTGTGTTGTTGTCTTTTTTCCGTCATTTTGCACAATTTCGTTGGCGTTTTGTGTGTCTTTGATGTCCTTTTGTATAAGTTTTGTGTACCTCTGTTATAATTTTGCGTACTTTTGTTGACATTTTGCTGTCGTTTTGTGTGTTATGTTGGGTTTCATATAACTTCCAACTTCCTGAATTACAATTTCGTTTTGGGGGGCCGCACAAAATTAGACCGAGGGCCGGAATTGGCCCCCGGGCCTTGAGTTTGACACATATGGTTCCCAAACTTTTCACAGTCCTGTACCCCTTCAGATATTTAATCTGATTTACAAAAAAAATAGTGTACCCCCATGACAATTTGCATAACCCACTTTGGGATCCTTGGCCATCGACCAGACATAGGCAACTGGTGGCTCTGGGGCCACTTGCGGCCGTCAGTCTAATTTTGTGCAGCCCCCAAGACAACTCCCTAAAAATTGTTTTTCATACAAATCGACAGCAAAATGCAGTACACAAAAAAGTGCTAAAATACACAAAATGACAACAAAAACAGACACAACAACCACTTACAGAATAGCTCCAAAGACACACAAACTGTCAACACAATTACACAAAATGACAGGAAAACACAGAAAACAACAAAAATACAGAAAGCGAAACCCAAAAACGCACAAATCAAAAACAAAAAGGCAGAAAGTTACGGAAAAACACACAACAGGGACACACAAAAGGACTAAAACGCTGACAAAACAAGACAAAACCCTGTATTCATGCTCAGATCAGTCATTATTCTAAATGTTGACAGAAAGGTTGATAATGTGGCCCTTGGATCAGATACAAGGGCCCCGCTAGGATAGTGTTACCCATCCCTGCCATAGGGTCTAGAGCAATGGGAAATATTGCTTATTCCATCAGTGGTGCAGCAGATAAAGCTTCACCTGCTGGTTTGTGGTCTGCAGACATCTGTGAAGCAAAAGCCTCCATCCTCTGCATCAGCATCACAAAAACAGCCACCGAAACAGGGAGGGTGCGTGTGTGTGTGTGTGTGTACCTGGGCTCGGGCAGGATGATCTTCTTGCTTGCCCGGGCTGCAGGAGTAGACTTGCTCTTCTCCATCGCCATCAAATAACTCACATCTGCGAGCACCGCTTCCAAGTCCGCCATCTTTCCGGCCGTGCACGACGAAAAATCGATGAAATTACTGAGTTTATGGCTTCAAAAATCGAGGGTGTGACTGTTTGCTTTAGTCCTCAGTCCTCCCCTCCAGCGATAAGGGATCGGCGGCGTGATCGCTGACCATCGACCGTCGGGTCGGGGCGTCCGCACGGCTCAGATCGCCGTTAAACAGTGGGAGAAACTAACGGAGGGAAGACATGTGGGCCACGTTACAAGCAGGAAACCAGTCAGTGCACGACATGTAGTACCGACTGACTGACAGCTGTGGAAAAATGCGGGTTCGATCCAGATGTGTTGTACGCACGCAGACAGCTGTCAGCCTCCCCGGCTGGATGTGCTCTGTTTGTCCGAGCTCCTGGTGCTCCGGTGCGGCATGGAAACGCTCCTTGTTCCCTCCTCCTCTTTCTCCCTCAAATGTAAACAAATTAAATAAACAGTCTAGTTTCGCTGCAGTCAGGAAAAGGAGGATGATGATGATGATGATGATGATGTGCAAACCTGATGCACAGGCAGGGACGGGGTCAGGCTGAGGGGTGGATGTCTTGGTGTGTGCGTAGATTTGTCTCCAGGCTCCAAACACAACCATGCAGGCGAGAAGATGTGCCAATTCTCATCATATAACCAATTTGCAGTCCGTAAAAAAAGAAAAAGAAGAAGAAGAAGAAGACGTCCACACTTACGTACGCAGACGGAAACAACACCGCCGCTGCTGCTGCTGCTCGGTGCTGTTCGTGCTGCCGTTTGTCGCGGGTTTCCTGTCGCAAAGGCTCAAAATGTCCCTCGTCAGCTCGTCAATCACGACTAAAAGCACAGCCGAAGCTGACAGTAATAGGTTTAGCAGCGGGGTAATCGGTGTAATCAACTAATCTCACGGTAAATCCAGAGCTAGCCCCGGGAGATCCGAAATTAGCCTGTCGGTGAAACGAGGTTTCGGCTGCACAGTTAGCCGCCACGCTAACACGAAGCAGCCTTCGGGGGAAGTCGGGTATCTTCGGGGGAACACGCTGCGGTGCTTCCGACGAGATCAAAACCTCAAAACAAGCGTTTTAAATAAACAAAAACCCTCCGTTATGTGGAAAGGGGAGATCCAGTGAACCCCAGAGACCCTCTGGCTGCGGACTGTGGGGGCTGGGAGGACCGCAGACTGGTCAGCGGGGCTAGTTCGCCTGTTAACCGATAACTTTTCCCCCTCGCCCCGTAAACTGCGGTGAACCTCTCCGGTAGTCCAAATGTGCAGATTAATCACCCTAGTCCGGATAATTATGGATTAATAACCACGGCCTGGCTGGCTGGAAAGCTGGACAACTCCTTTACAGTTCAACCGAGCCACGCAGGTCGTCGAGCTCCCGGAACGAAGGACCGTGTCCTGGCTGCCAGACTGACCGAGCAGAGTGAGCCGCGCTCGGCTACAACACGGAGCGTCCTCCCGCTGATTCCCCGTCCGTGTCGCTTTGCTCCGACGGTGTCGATCAGGCCGTCGGCGCTGCAGCTTCAAAATGGCACATGTTTGGTCTCACGTTCCGCTTATTCCGAGTATTTTTCTGTGTTTTCTGCTCCGCTGCTGCTTTGTGGAGCGACTTCCTCCCACTGCGGCGGACAGAGACGCGCAAAACCCGGAGCGGCTCCTGCAGCCCGGAGCGGAGCGCAGCCTGATTTGTCATTAATAATTAATAACACACCCGAGGGTGGGAATAAACGCCACACGGCCTGAAAACAACCGTGCACATTTTTTGAATTATTACAGATATGTCCAACTCAAGGCCTGTGGACCAAATCTGGACCGTCTGTGCGTCCAATCTGGGCTGCGGGATTACTTTGCAGAATAAAAAGAACAGTTATTACTTTTATCACCACAAAATGCCACAAAAATGTGTTTCTAACGGCCATATCAACATTCATGCCATCGTTTAAAAAAAGACCAGTCAGAGCATAAAGTTAATACTAGAAAAAACAAGGATTTGTGCATTTTTGAGTCGTTTGTTGTAAATTTTAGTTTTTTTGTGTGTACATTTGTTGTCATTATGTATATATTTTTCTGTATTTTTCATTTATTTATTACATTTTTGTTGCCACTTGTGGTTTTTGGAGTAATTTTTTTGACGTATTTTGTGTTTTTGGAGTCATTTTGTTAATTTTTTTTTGTTATTTTGTGTTTTTGGAGTCATTTTGTTACATTTTTTTTGTTATTTTGATAGTTTCTTTGGTTATTTTTGTGTATTTTGTTGTCATTTATGAATGTTTCTGTTGGGTTCTGTGTTTTTGGAGTTATTTTGTGCATTTTAATTTGTTGTTTTTGTTTTTTGGAATTATTTTGGTTGTCCTTTTGTGTATTTTTCTGTCATATTGTGCATTCATGGGTGGTGCCCCATTCACTAATCTGCTTTACAGGGTATCTGTGATGTTTGAACAGCAATTGACACAATAAAACTCTTCAAATGTTACACATTTTTTGCCAAACACTGCATGCAAAAGAAGGTTTTTCAGAATAAAATAAGTTTTAGACTTGCCTTTGAGCAAGTTCCTTCAGGGAAATGCACACAGAACATTAGATGAGCATTAAATATGCATATTGTTTTTGCACCATTTATGTTGTGGTGTAATTACCGTAATTACTAGATTCTCAGTGGCCTGTGGAGAGCATTTCAAACAATAAATTGTTACATTTCATGCATTTTGATGATTTTCTTCCTTTTTCTCTCTCTTTTTCCATTCGATCACACAGATTTAAAACTAGAGTATGTGTCTAATGTCCAAATATGGCCATCAGTGCATCATATTTGGGTCGAAGGAATAATTAATTTTTTTTAAAGCATAAAATAGGGATTAAACAGTTTAAAAGTTGTATAAAATTGACATATGCATATTGTAAATGGATTCATTTGTTTAAATTTTACAAATGTTTGCATATTTTTCAGAATAAGCATGGTATAATTCCTATGTTCCTGTTTCCATTCCTCATTATTTTTAGACAATGTTTATATTTGCTGACTAATAACGAGGCAAATATAAACAGAGTGTATCACAGAAGATGGATTTATTCCTGTGAATCCATCGTTTGTACAGCCATAGTTACAAATATGAAGGCCCTTTGTTAATGTTTTCCTGACATTTTCACCATTTTGTTTTTTTTTAATACGTCTTCAGAGTCAGACCAAAATTAAAATATGATTGTCTGAACTTGGGCTTCATTATCAACATTCAGCATTTAGAATAATGACCAATCTGAGCATTAATACAGGAAAGAACAAAGGCTTTGTGTGTTTTTGTTTCTGCTTTGAGCATTTTATTTGTCACTGTGTATTTAGTTGTTGTTTTGTGTCTTTTTTTGTCATTTTGTTGTTGTTTTTTGTTATTTGGTGTATTTTCCTTTTGTTTTCTCAGAGTTATTTTATAGTAAATATACATCTTAAAATGGGCACTTCTCACAAATAAAAATCACAAACCGCTGAACATTATAAAAAGGAAAAAGCAGTAAAATGTAAGATGCGTTGTTTTTGTGGAGACATACCGCCACCCTGTGGTTAAATTTGGTTAAGCAGTCTTTTTTTTCTCTAATGAATATACATTTTTTGCCAATTCAAATGAAATAATAATGTAATGTTGTTAATCGATCATTCATTGCATATTGGCATCCATCTGCCATGCTATGTTTCTGCTGTCATTTGATTTACTTAAGTGTAAGATCAAAAATGTCATCAGATGCCCTTAAAAATATTAAATAGATGAACTACCTCATCATCTATGGTGGTGCTGATTGTAAAGTTGCGCATGCTAAAATAAACCGCAACAAACCACGCTCAAATTAGCGTATGTGAATTTTGGATATGATACTTTTGACCAGAATTACAGCAATATTTGTGAAATTTTGTAATACTTACTTTTCTCATTAAAAATAAATAAATAAATAAATAAATCTAAATGTTAAACATTAATTAAAATATTTTGTTTCACCCCGTGACATTTAGATCTAACATTGAGATTTAGATTTCAATTTAACATTTAGATTTAACGTTTAGATTTTATTAGATTTAGATTATATTTAACGTTATTTATATTTAACATTTAGCATTTATATTTAATATTTATATTTACATGTAACGTTTAGATATAGATTTAACTTTTACATTTAGATTTAGACTTAATATTTAACACTTGGATTTAGATTTTATTAGATTTAGATTATATTTAACATTTAGATTTAACAATATATATATATTTAACATTTAGATTTAACAATATATATATATTTAACATTTAGCATTTATTATTGATTGATTGATTGATTGATTGATTGATTGATTGATTGATTGATTGATTGATTGATTGATTGATTGATTGATGCAAATCTGCCTGACGTTGACTCGGGTTCTCTTCTCGTTTGTTTGCTTTGAAAGTGCGTTGGAACGTGTGCAGATGAGTGGATTTGAAACACGTGGGTGAGGTTAGAGAAAAACAGTTTATTCAGCACTGAGGGCGGGGTCAGAGGTCAAAGGTCAGGTTACTGCTGAATGCGGCGGATGGACTGGATCTGAGGCGTCTGGCAGTGGGAGCCGAACTCCCTGAAGTGTTTGTATTCACCGCAGTGGCGGTCGCACTCCATGATGTACTGGTAACCACGGTAACCGGGATACTGGTAGCACACGAACCTGACGGGGAGGAAACAAGGCCGGGGGGTGGATTTTTAACTCAACGTTGACCCCCAAACTGGGAACGTTTTTAATTGAACCAGTCAGACACTATGATGTGACGTTTCTAAGAAGAAGAGATGAAGGAACTCACGCTCCAGCCTGAATCCTGAGGGACCCGACCTCGTTGTTGCACCAGCCCATGGCCTGCAGTGATGGGTAGTCATCACTCAGCTCGCCTTTACGGCCCAAAAAGTTCTCACGCTCAAAGATGGTCATACGGCATTCTCTGTGGTTCTATAAGAGCAGAGGGAGGAGGCTCTGTTTACAACTCATACACATGGTAAAAACCAAATCTCAGCATTTATTCCATACACAAATAGCTGCTTTTCCTCATGTAACCACTGGGGGTCGCACTATTTTAGTAAGAGTCAGAATACGTCAAAACAAAGCCATGAACTGAACAGCAGCATTATTCATCCTCAAATAGGCTATAAAACACATTTTTTATAATTAAATGGAAGAATTAGAACTCAACCTAAACATATTCATTAGTTTGTATGGTAAAATAGAATTGGGAGACAAAAAAGTAATTTAATTTGTGTACCTGATTGTATGACTTTTTATGTCATTATTCTGATTTTTATTTAATGATTATGATTTTTTATCTAATAATTTTCACTTTTACTTCATATTTGTGAATTATATCTTAATGACTTGTCTAAAAAATGTCTTATCTAAAAATTATGTCTTTGAGCTCATAAATAAGACTTTTATTCTTATTATTCTAACATTTTGTGTCATTAGTAAGATTTATAACTTTATAACTTACAATTAGAACTTTTATTTTATAATTATGACTTCATCTTATAACAACAACTTTTTGTCTCATGATTCAGACTTTTATCTTAAATTCTGAATATTTTATCTCATAATTGTACATTTTATATCATGAGTAGACATAAATATAGGACTTTTAGCTCATAATTATGAATTTTATTTTAGACTTTTACCTCATAAATCTCATAATTCTCACTTTTTATGTAGTTATTAAAACTTTTATGTTATAATTAGGATTTTTATTTTATAATTATGACTTTAATCATATAACTACTTTTTATTGCATGATTAAAACTTTTATCTCACAATCAGGACTTTTTTTAATCTAATAATTCTATTTTACTTTTTTTTTGAATCATTCATATAACTTTTTTCTTACAATTAGGACTTTTTATGAGATAATTACGGCTTTTATCTCATAATGACTTTTATCTCACAATTAGGATTATTTTATCTCATAATTCTAACTTTTTCATCAATAATATGACAATTTTCATTTCATAATTAAGACGTTTAATTTCAAAAATCAATTTTTTTCTAAATCATTCATATGACTTTCATATGATTTTTATTTCATATTGACTTTCATCTCAAAATTTGGACTTTTTTATCTCATAATTCTACCTTTTTATATATTCAATATGATGACTTTTATTCATAATTAGGACTTTTTCTTTCATAAATCTCATTTTTTTAAAATCAGTAATATGACTTATATCTTGTAATTAGGAGATTTGATTATGAGATAATTACTCATAATGACTTCTACTTCACAATTAGGACTTTTTTTATCTCATCATACTAACTTTTTATGTCATTAATGTAGCTTTTTATCTCATAATTAGAACTTTTTAAGACATAACTGTGGTTTTAATCTCATAATGACTTTTATCTCACAATTAGGACTATTTTATCTCATAACTCTAACTTTTATATCATTAATATGACAATTTTTTTCATAATTAAGACTTTTTATCTCACAAATCTATTTTTTTAAATCATTCATATGACTTTGATCTCGTAGGACTTTTTTATGAGATAATTACGGCTTTTATTTCATATTGACTTTCATCTCACAATTTTGATTTAATCCCATAATTCTACCTTTTTTATTGAATTAATATGATGACTTTTATTTCAGAATTAGGACCTTTTATCTCATAAATCTAATTTTTTAAATCAGTTATATGACATCTTGTAATTAGGACTTTTTTTTTATCTCAATGACTTTTATCTCACAATTAGGACTATTTTATCTCATAATTCAAACTTTTTACATCATTAATATAACTTTTTATCTCATAAAGTGAACTTTTTCTGGCATAATTGTGGTTTTTATCTCATAATAGCTCTTTAATCTCAAAACTAGGACTTTTCTAACCCATAGATAGAACTTGCTGAAGGTGTGTTTTTATTTGGGGTTTGTATATTCAAAGTTTCTGCCCTTTAATCTTGTTTTTCTGACATTTCTGTCCATTTTGGCCTTTGATCTTTTGTGACTCAGGTTAAAAGTAATTGTAAATATGCTAATATATTGCTTATAAAATAGACGGGGATGGTAACAGACTTAGATGAGGAATGATCGCCGTTCCCAGGCATCCCTGCTTGGGAACGACTGTTAATGGGACTCACAGCGCAGGAGATGGGTCTGAAGGAGGTCATCCTCTCGATGTGGTAGGCATTGCTGCCTCCGAAGGCGTCACACTGAGGGTACTCTCCTCTCTCCAGGATGAACTGCTGCCCCTGGTAGGAGGCGTGCTCGTAACCCACCCAGCTGAGGACACACAGGGACACACGTCACACTATTCCTTCCACATCAACCACAACAACATCTGATTTCCATCTATTTGTCTATTTTACATTCTTATATGTGTTTTTTATTTTGTGACACACCATCATGTGCTGTGGGGTTTAATGCAGGTATGGCATAGGTTCACATCCTAGAGACTCTGATTAACCTAACATACATGTTTTGAACATTGAAGTACCAGGAGGAAACCCATGCAAGCAAAGGGAGAACATGCAAACTCCACGCAGAAATCACCCAAGTGTCCACCCAAGGGCTTGAAACCCATGACCTTTTGCTATGAGGCAAATGTGCTAACCACATAAACTAAAATATGTATACTTTTTAAATTAAAATAAACAAAATTACAAAAATAAATTCCAAAACAAAATATTATTATCATATTACAGTTATTATTAATCATGAAAATCATATGGAAATTAATTTGATACTTAAACAAAATAAAAAACAAAGCTGAAGTGTTAAAGGGAAAACATTTATGAATAGGTGTGTACAGTATATATTAATTTTTGGACAGATGAATGTATTATATGTATTATCACATGTAATTATACATATATCAATGAATTATGTCTCATTTTATAGTGTAAATAGGTGTATATTATAAAAAAAACAATGTATAGAAATAAAGTATATTACAAAGGGTAGGAACAAGTTTATATTTCTTCCTACTTATTTTCAAACATGTGCTGGTTTCTCGTGAAGGATTTTGTAATCATTTGTGCTCAATTATATTATATTATATTATATTATATTATATTATATTATATTATATTAAATTATATTATAATTATTTTATTATTATTATTACTAATTATATTTGATTTTATTTATTTATTGTCATTGTGGTAAATACACTGCTGTTGTGTTCATGTTCGAAATAAAATTGAATCAATCAATCAATCAATCAAAAAATACATTTAAAGAAAGTTTACACTTTGGTATAATCCTAGTAATGTATTTTTTAAATATTTTTTTTAATCTTGATGTAGGTATTTTATATGTATGTGTGATATTATATATGTAAATATTGATATTTTTTGTCACTTTTATGTATACTTTGCAGAAACCCTTTCTTAAATTTCCAGTGTGTGCATTCATACATGTATCAGTGAATATATCCTGTTGAATATTAAAATGATCATCACTAAGGCTGTTGTGTTGTTTCAATGTTTCCTATTACTGTGTGTGTGTGTGTGTGTGTGTGTGTGTGTGTGTGTGTGTGTGTGTGTGTGTGTGTGTGTGTGTGTGTGTGTGTGTGTGTGTGTGTGCGTGTGTGTGCGTGTGTGTGTGTGTGTGTGTGTGTGTGTGTGCGTGTGTGTGCGTGTGTGTGTGTGTGTGTAACTTACGCTCCACTCTCCACCTTCATGGATCGAACCGTCTCAAAGCCAAACTCCATCACATTGCAGCACTCGGAGGTGAACTCGTGTCTGCGTCCCTGGAAACACTCCTCATCAAAGACAATGATCTGAAAACAACACAAATCACAGGCGACACTTTAAACCTATAGACACTGGGCAAGTTAAATCATTTTAAAATGCACTTAAATGCTGAAAAATAAAAAAAAGTACATTAAAAATAATGAAATTATCTGGGAAAACTGTTCATGTTTATCAACAAACTAACATGTTGATAATTGACACATCATGTAAAAATATCACTGGGAAAATTGAAGAATAAGTTAAATCAAATGAATTAAGTGAATTATTTAAAAAAGAATATCTGGGAATACATTTTGGCGTATAAAGTTTTTGGTCAAATAGGTGAGAAAATCAAATAATCTCAAAATTTTCAGTAATTTTATTTAAAAATTATGGTTAATAAACAGAAATGTTGAGAATAACATCAAAATACCTTAAAATAAAAGCCAACAAATAATTAGAAAAATATTTAGCGCGCAGTTCCCGGTATCCACCGGTAGCCATGGTAACAGCTAGAGGCTGCTGTCTGCTTATTAAGTAATAGGTAAAAAAAATTTTTTTATATATCACAAGTCGGATATAATAAGCTATAATAATGTATAATATGTGTATAATAATGTTCGTATGTACATATGATCAATTATCAATATAATAGCGAAGCAAAATGTTCGGGAAATATTAGCCGACGTTAGCATGCTAGCATCAAGTTGAAATTGGTCTATTGTTTACTTGTTTACTGCATAGATAAAATTGGATGTTGAACTTGTACAAAAAACAACTTTAAAAACAAGATTAAAAATAAACAAATAATTTTTTCTAAGAATTAAAATTGAAATAATACACTATAGTTAATAAACAGAAATGTTGAGAATAACATCAAAATACCTTAAAATAAAGGCCAACAAATAATTTGAAAAATAAAGTGTTGATTTGTTTCGGGCCTCCGTGATTTAGCTCACAATTCCCAGTTGTTACCATGGTAACAGGTCAAGGCAGCTATTAAGTAATTTCTAATATCACAAGTCGGATATAATAAGCTATAATTATGTATGTATGTATATATAATCACTCAATTATCAATATAATAGCTTAGCAAAATGTTTGGGAAATATTAGCCAATTTTAGCATGCTAGCATCAAGTAGCCATTGGTCTATTGTTTACTGCTTTACTGCATAGACAAAATTGAATATTAAACTTGTACAAAAAACAACTATTAAAACCAGAAATAATAAATAAATAGATTTTTTTGGGATTGAAATCGAGATAATATACACACAAAACAGAATTGGGCACTTCTTTTGATTTTTATATCTTGTTTCACTTTTTTTCAAGTTGAATTATTCTTGTCGGTGTTCTATACACTGACCTTCCAGTGGCCGGAGAACTTGGTGCAGTGGTGAGTCATGGTGTCTGCAAGAATAAAAAGTTAGGAGACATTATTATTATTATTATTATAGAGAACAAAAGCTGAGCAGCAAATAGTTTGAGAGATGTTCAACACAGGCAGGAGCAAAGGAGGAAAAATGTGCAATCAAAGCAAAAACTGGGCGAAATGTACCAAAATAGACACAAAGTGCAAATAAAGCACATACATACATACATATAGTAAAAATTAAGAAACAAATAAACACAACATAACTAAATATTTTTTAACAAAGAGATACATTTTAAACTGTGCATTTGAATTGATCTTAGCATTGGTGGTTAAAATGTTTCTAATAGTTTAAATGGTTAAAATACTTAACATGCCACAGAAGCCAAAAGTACAGAAGAAAGAAATTAAATCAAATTAAATGAGATTGTTTTCTTTTTGGGTTTTGTTTATCTCTCTTTTTGTTTACCATGTGTGTGCGTGTTGAATGAATAAAAATATGCCAAAATAGCTCCGTAAAGTTTGTGTTGGTGTTACAGTTTGACTAGTGATCATGTTATCCTGTGACTAATTTCTGACAGTACCAGTGAATACAAAAAATGTAAAATAGATCAGACTCTGGGTGTACTTAGATTTTCCTCGGGTGTTTAGGGGCAGTTTGGGCTTCAAGTGCAGATGTGTGTGTTTCTGTGATGCCAGCTGAGGGACGGAGACTCACCTCTCTCTGGTGCCGGGGGCTCGTCCTGCAGTGACAGTGCGGGGGGGTCCACTGCTCTCCCTTTTAAAGCCTCCCCTGGTTGGAAAACCTGGGCTCAGCAGCCGGGAGGGGCCCGCTTTTCTCCCTGCGGCTCTTTGTCCCGTCGCACACAAAGACCGGCTCTAATCTGTGGAGGTGCAGAAGTGCAGACGCCACAATATCAGCCCAGTGAGGACACTATGTTACCTGCTGTGGGAATGACAGTGAGACAGGAACCGTTAATTATTCTCCTGCTCCATCGCTGGTTTATCCTGATCCAAAATATGTAGTTGGGTGGAACTAATTAACGCAAAACTAACACCAAACCTACTTAATAAAGCATTATTGTATTGCCTTGCATTGTCATCTTGTCATCTGTCGTCTTGTCTTGATCAGTCTCTTATCTTGTGTCTTGTGTTTCTTGTATTTTGGACTGTCCTGTTGTATCTTGTCATATTTTGTCGTATTTTGTCGTATTTTTCCTTTTCCTGTTGTATCTTGTATTTTGTCATATCTTGCCTTGTCCTGTTGTATCGAGTCATATCTTTTCATATCTTACATGTATCATCTTGTTTAAACCCATCTTATTGTATTTTATTGTAACTCATCAAATCTTACCTTGTGTCATCTTGTTGTGTATTGGATTGTCCTGTTGTATCTAATCATATCTTGTATCTTTTCGCGTCTTGCCATATCTTTTCATATCTTGTCATGTATCGTCTTGTTTTGACTAATCATTTTGTATTTTATTGTATCTCATCAAATCTTGTCTTGTGTCATCTTGTCGTATTTTGCCTTGTCATGTCGTATCTTGTTGTATTTTGCCTTGTCATGTTGTATCTTGTCATATAAAGAAAGTTGCCGGGGATCATTCTACGTGTGTGTACTGATTTGAATATTGTGGAGCTGTAACAGGTTAGAGCTTAAAGAGAGTTTCGGTTTGGACGGTTTCAGGCCTTAATTTACTTGTCGTATCGTATCGTGTCTTTTCGTATCTTGTTGTATTTTTACATATATTGCCTCGTCGTATCTTGCCTTCCCTTGTTGTGTCTGTATGGTATCGTGTCATGTTGTATCTTGTTGTGCCTTTTTGTATCTTGTCAAATATATTGTCTTGACCAATCTTTTAGTATTTTGTTGTGTCTTTTTGAATCTTCAGTATATCGCCATATAGTGGCTTGTCTTGTTGTATCTTACTGTCTTATGTCAAACGTTATATCTTGTCGTATCTTGTCTTGCCCTGTTGTATCTTGTCATGTTTGTCATTTCTTTCGTACCTTATTATGTCTTGTATGTACCGTGTCTTGTCGTATCTTGTTGTGTCTTTTCATACCTTGTCATTTATCGTCTTGTCTTGACTTATCATTTCTTGTTTTGTTGTATCTTTTTGAATCTTCAGTACATCGTTGTATCTTGCCTTCTCTAGTTGTGTCTTATCGTCCCTGTCATACGTTACGTCGTGCAGAATCTTGCCTTGTCCTGTTGTATCTTGTCATTTGTGTCATATCTTGTCGTATCTTACAATGTCTTGTATCGTATCGTGACTTGTCTTATCTTGTTGTGTCTTTTCATATCTTCAGTACATCGTTGTATCTTGTCTTGTCTTGTTATATCTTATATCATCTCATGTCATACATCATATCTTGCCGTATTTTGCCTTGTCCTATTGTATCTTATTATATCTTGTTGTATGTTGTACCACTTCTTGTCTTGCCATTTGTTGCTGTATGTTGTCATATATTGTCTCACCTTGTCATACCTTGAATTTTATCGTATCATGTCCTATCATGTCTAATAATGTAGCATCTTGTCATTTCTTGTATCTTTTCTTTTCTTGTTAAATGTTGTATGATGTCATTAGTCTAACTCGTTACTGCCCCAACATCACTTTTGACAGTAACTAGTACTGTAACGCAATATTTTTCTAAAGAAATAACGCCGTTACCGTTACAATATGGTGCGTTTGTCCGTTTCTTTGATAGCTGCAGTGTACTTCCTGTTTACAGTGGCGCTACATATTTTCGTGTGATGCCGTGCCAACCACGATAAAACAGTAGAAGAAGAAGCATTGTCAGCATGTTTCTGTTTACATCACGTGTGGCAATCATGGCTAGCCAAGGACGAGCTTCTCAGAGTGGAAATACGTGCATTATTTTTGTCTCCAAAAGATGCATCAGTGAAGCTAAGCTAACGCTGCGGCTGGATTTTAACGGACTGTGACAGTTATCCGGGGACAGGTCAGCCAAACTATTGCACGGTATGTTGTTGTAAATAAGAAGTCTGTCGCTGCTGCTGAGTCACTGCTAACAGCAGCTCGTTAGCCTGATATGTTTAGCATTGTGTAGCTGAGAAAAATGCTGTGAATTAGTTTTTCCACATTTATTTTTATAAGCATTTTCAACAGCAGAATATGCACCTGGAATATCCACAGCTTACTTTACATTACTGTGCTAAGGCTGAAAAATTACTGTTTTAATTTTGGAGTAGCTGTTTTGTGCTTTATATGCACATAATCTATGGTTGTTTTATAGCAGTTGATCAACAGTGGATTATAATATTATTACAGCACTGATATGAAGCTGTATGGACACAAATGACTCAAAATAAACAATACATTCTTTAATTCTAAGTAACTCAAAAGTTACTTTTTCCAGTAACGCATTACTTTTTGGTTAAGTAATCAAAATAGTAACTGAGTTACTTTGTGAATGAAGTAACTAGTAACGGTAACTAGTTACTTTTTTCACTTTTTCTAAAAAGTAATTCTGCTCCAAACTACACATTTGATATTAACGTACCTTTTCTTTCTTCTGTTCACTCACGACTCATAATTGTATACTTTTAAAACTGCATTTCACAACACAGGTGGTGAATATACTTAAGATTATTTAAAGGTATTTTGATTATTAAAATAAGTAATTTAGAAAACATATCTTCAACTTTTAATACATTTAAAAAGATGAATAGAGAGATAATATAAATACATTTTAATTTGATAAGTTAAGAAATTATCAAATGAAAAATGTAAAGGTAAATAGTTTTTTTTTTTCTCCTGTTGACCACATGTGTACATGCGTGTGTGTGTGTGTGTGTGTGCGTGCGAGCGCCCTGAGTGGATTTGCCTCTTTGTGTCCTCCCCCCTCACATACTGCCTGGCTCAGGATTTTCCTTTCACTGGTAAATGCTTACGCTCAGCTCTGGGACCGTGTGTGTTTCCAGGCGCTGCCTTTGGGCTCGGCTGTGTTTGGCTCGTCTGTGATTGGCTCGACCTCACTGTGATGACGACAGGCTTTCCATTGTGACCCCCAGCTTCTGCATTTGGCCTTTGCCAGGGTATAAAAGCCAGGGCCGGACATCAGGGGGGGACCAGCAGGAGCCAGACTGCCTCAGCGACACCGCTGTACTGACACAGGTAAGGACCAACAACAACACCGTCTACAACACCATCACCTACACCATTAACACAACAATCAATGACATAATTAAAACCATCAACTTCATTTATAAGGATGAACATCATCAACACTAACAGCTGTATCAACAACACTATCATAACTACAAAAAATGACACCATAAAAGAGCATTAACAACACCATCAACAATACCAACAGTAACACCAACAAAAACACCATCATCAGTAACTACACCAACACTATAATAAGCATTAACCACCTACTCTGTAAACAATATTACATTAACGTCCACCATCATTAAAACCATCAGAAACACCATTGACACCAACATTATCTTTAATGTTGGTGTTATGGTTGCCCATGGCTCAGTGGTTGAGTGGGTTTTCCAATAGGCGAAGGGTTGGGGGCTCAAATCCAGCTCTATCTAAGTCATTGACGTTGTGTCCTTGGGCAAGGCACTTTACCCACATTGCGACGTATGAATGAGAATGAATTGTGCTTGAATTGTGCTACAATGTAGCTTACCACTACCGGTATGACTGATGTGAGTGACTTGGTGTGATTGAATAATAGTTTCTATACGCGCTTTGACTCTCCTCGAAAAAAGTGTTACATAAATCCAAGTCATTCTTATTATTATTTTTAGCTAAAACTATCATCAACATCAACTAGAACACCATCAAAACCAACTCCATAAGATGCATTAACACCAACAAAAACAGGAGCAACACCATACACCATCAACCTCACTGCAAACACCATCAAAGCCAACTCCATTAGAAGCATGAACACCCATAAAAACAACACTACAATCAACACTAAGAGCTCCAACACCATCTCCCTCAATGCTAACAACACCATCAAGATCAACACCATTAATAATAACATCATTAACACCATCAACACCAACACCAACTCTACAATCGACACTAACAATAACACCATTAAAACTACCCTCACCGTCACAAACACCATCAGCTCCAAAGACAAAACCAGCAAATCCACCAACACCAATAAAAACAACCATCAACATGAGCACCAACAACATCAAACAACAAACTCCATCAACTCCATCAAAGCCCTTAAACACTACCAACAGTATTTACTTTAACATTGCCAACTTCACCATCAACACCACCTATACCAACAAGAACAACATACTTAAAGACTAAATAGATAAATAATCTACACTATTGTAGCTGGGATTAAAGAGCAGGCTGCCTTTGAGGAGCCCCATGATTTCTAAATTTCTGACCCTGACATCCATCTGACCTTGACCTCCCGCTGACCGTGACCTCCATTTGTGCCTGCTTCTCCTTGCAGACTGTTCTTTAGCCCTCGCCATGTCTCAGACCACCAAGTCCGCCTCCAGCCAGGGCGCTGACGCCAAGGATAAGGGTGCTCCGACTCCTGCCGCCTCCAGCAAGGCCACCAAGACCGGAGAGCCCAGCATGGGATCCTACAGAGTGAGTCAGGCCTCTTCTCTGCGCCACATCAACCTTTCCTTCTTTAAAATATTTCAACAAGCAAACAAAGAGAAAAAAATACAGTTAAGAGTTAAGTCTCTGTTTAGTGTCCTGCTACTAGGAGAGGAATTAAAAAAAATGCCTTGATTATGGGCGGGGCTCCTGGAGCAGTTAAGACACGCCCAGTCTATACTATAAAATCTCCACTGAACCATCTATGCTAAGTTAACTAGCTACTCATTACTTAATATACCTCTATATTCACTCTTCTCTCAATCCAACCTACTCACCACAGATTGTAGAGCCCACAGGTGCTAGTTTATATAAAAAAGGCGGGGCTAGTTGGGCTTGTTCGCGATGCAAGATGGTCCCAAAACGTCACATGATCTTGTTCTCAGCCAATAGCAAAATTCAATTGTAGTAGCCTGGCTTCAACCCATGGAGAGAAGTCACTCTACCATTTTACAACAAAATATGTTAAAATTAAATACTTGGACGAGGATCAATCAACCGCACTACTTCATACCCAAATACATTTGTATCCAGCAGGAAAAAAAAGTGGTTTTGGGGGTTAGTTACCGGTACTCTTTAAAATACTCCAAAATAACTTTATGAAAGTAGCTTGTTGCAGCTGAATGCTTCATAAAATAATAGAACTAAATTGCATGTTTAGTGTAAAAATGGTTTCTCATTGAAAAACATGTAAATGTTTAAAGTAAGTGTTCTTTAAAAGCCAGCATTATATAGCATGATAAATGATGCTAAATTATATAATGAATCAGTGTTTAACTATTTTTGTTAATCAAATATCAATCTAACAAAAATATTTTAAAAATACAAAAATAAAAATAATTAGATATACTCAACAGTGACATATTTTAGTTTTTTTTAATAGAAAAAAAAAAGTGTAATTTCTACAATTTTCCCACTTCCCTGTGTAAATGACTGTATACTGATCATTTATTTCTTTGAAAGGTCTCAAACGTTTAGTTTAGTGTTTTCCCCGCAATTTACACCGAGATTGTCCTGTGGACCTTGAGTTTGACAGTCTTGTACTACATAATAACGGAATGGTTCCTGCTTCTCCTTAAGATCATGCTGTTCGACCAAGAGAACTTTCAGGGCCGTATGATCGAGGTCCAGAATGAGTGCATGAACGTGAACGAGCACGGCCTGGAACGCGTGAGGAGCATCATCGTGGAATGCGGCATGTAAGAACACTTTTTCTAAAAAAAAAAAAAGCTGGGTTATTTTGTTGATTTTTCCTTTAAAAATACTTTAAAAAATTTTAAATGGCTCAAAAATTTACATTTATACAAATTAATACAAACATTGGCTAATTTTGGCATGTTTTTCCTGCTGCTAAGACATGTGCATACTGTAGTGAAAATTCAAAAGCTGGTGGAAATGCAGATGTTGGGGGAAATTCAGGACACATGCAGGATGTAGTTGTATTTCACATTTTTTTTTAGATCTATATGTCTTTCTTTGTTACTTGGTGCTGCTGTAACAATGAAAAATATATCTATCGATGTTCTCTGCAGCTTCGTGGCCTTCGAGCAGACCAATATGAGAGGAGAGATGTTCATCCTGGAGAAGGGAGAGTACCCTCGCTGGGACTCATGGAGCAACTCATACCGCAGCGACTGCCTCATGTCCCTCAGACCAATCCGCATGGTTATTATTTTATTATCTTATTACTTTATATATCCTTTTTGCGTTACCTATTCATCTATTTAAAGTATAAGTACACCTCCAGGTTTTTGCTGAGCAGCCACTATGAGGAAATTCAAAAAAATGCCTTGATTATGGGCATTGCTACTAGAGTAGTTAAGACACGCCCAGTCACAGCTGCCCCGCCCCCTAAGCGCTGGACATCTCCGCATGGAGCTGTCAATCAATGCTCGCTGAGGGCTGTGAGAGGAGGAAACCTCGTCCCTCCTCCCATCTTTATTAGGAGGGGCGGGGCCAACAGTGACGGTTAGTGATATAATCTCAGCCAATAGCAAAATTAAATTGTAATAGCTACATTCAGCCCATAGAGGGCAGTCACTCTGACATTTTACGAATTAAAAACGCTAAATTTAAACTTAGACTAAAATGTGGAAATTGGGACTATGATCAATAAACTACTACTATGACTTCACATCTAGTCATATATGTATTCAGCAGGAAAAATAAGTTTTAGGGTGGACTTACACTTTAAACAAAAACAAATCTAATCATTAGTTTGATAATTACATATTTAACATAAATTTTCCTAAATTAATTATTACATATAACATTACTTTAATCCATAATTTAATTTATTTTTATTCAATTTGATATAAAACATTAAAAAAAATAATTTGAAGTCAAGCATTTATTATTACGCTAAAAGAAACGCTAACTGTGTTCAACGACAGGACTTCGTCTTAAAGGAATAAAGGCACCACCTTCAGTACAAAAGTGGTACTGCAAATTTAATTAAGATTGTAGGGAAAAAATATTCGCAACTGACTCTGTTTTTGTGTATTTTTTTAACTTCAGGACAGCCTGGAGCACAAAGTGTGCCTGTATGAGCTCTCAGACTTCAAGGGCAACAAGATGGAAATCCAGGAGGACGACGTGCCCACACTGTGGGCTCACGGCTTCTGTGACAGGGTGGGCAGTGTGAGGGTGCCCGGAGGAGCGTGAGTACCACAACACTCATTTATGACTTATTACTTAAAAAGAGGCAATGAAATCATCTATTTCTTTAGGATAAAAAAAAAAAAAGTATTTTAGGCCTTTTTAAAAACTTACGACACAAAATGTATGCTTTTATTTTGAAGGGGATTGATGTACACCTCTAATAAATAGTGGTGATGATTTGCTAGTTAATTGTATATTAATAGATGTCAAATATGTTCAATTTAAAGTTACTAATATATTGTTTAAATAACATATGTCAAACTCAAGGTCCACGGGCCCACAGGAAGATTTTGTTTAAAGCAAAAAAAATACAAGAAAAACAGGACTTTTTGAAAATTATCATAATTTGTTGATAAAATACAATGGAGGTTGCATAACTAAATTAAGACCTGGAAAATTCTCGCAAATTATCCGCCAAAATTCTGGCAAAATTATGTTGCAAATTTCCAGAAAATTAGTTGCAAAAAAAACCAATTGCTTAACAATGATTTTTTTCTTCACAAAAGCATTTTTTTTTCTTCTTCTTTTTTTTGGTACTGTTCACTTGATTTTCCATTGTATTTTATCAACAAATTATGGTAATTTTCAAAAAGTCCTGTTTGTCTTGTATATTTTTTTGCTTTAAACAAAATCTTCCTGTGGGTCCAACTAGATGCCCTGGTGAGCTGGACTTGGCCCGTGGACCTTGACTTTGATATATGTGATTTAAACAGTTTGACACTCCATGGTCACAAAGTTAGTGTCATTGCAAAATATTTTAAATTATTTCAAATTATTATAAATCAATAAAATTCATAATTGTTACAAATAGCAAATGAAAATATTTTACGTCAAAGTAACATTTTTTTGGAATTAAATTGAAAAAAATAAATAAAAAGGAAACAAGATTTTAAAAGTAATTTTAAAAACGTACAATAATGAATAAGAGTCAGTATGTACAGCATTTGACCTCTGACCCTGCTCCTTTGCTTCCACAGGTGGGTGGGATACCAGTACCCTGGATACAGAGGGTACCAGTACCTGTTTGAGTGTGGCGAGTACAGACACTACAACGAGTTCTGCGCCTTCCAGCCTCAGATCCAGTCCATGCGCCGCATCAGGGACATGCAGTTCCACCAGAGAGGATGCTTCACCTTCACCTCCGCCAGCAAGTGAGAGCCCACCTCACTTTTTTACCTCAAAAGCCCCCCAACCTGAGCCAACACCAGCATCATCATTATCAACGTCATCCTCATTATCACTTTCACAGGAATGAAAGAGTGAGACACTCACTGGACAGCCTTAAGTGACTTTTTATGGTGCAGACAATAAATAAATGTATAAAACCTACACTCTCTGACTGGAACTCCTTTATTCATCCTCTAGTCTTTACAAACTATAACAAAAATGCTTTTAGGGCACATTTGATATGTAGCTAATTACTCTATTCTCTCTTTATATTTTAGGACAGTAGGCTATTATCCCCCTCATGTCTTAAGACCAGAGATATAAAGAGTACTGATATATTCTTTAAAGTAACTATTTGTACGGTTACCGTACGGACAACCCCCGTTGCTATTGGTACGGTTACCGAAGTACAAGTACGTAGCGTCTTAGGGTTAGGTTATAACCCAATATCGCAACAATTTTTAGGTTTAGGTTTAGGTTTAGGGTTAGGTTTAATCTTAGTCATGTGACCTAAACTGGCCAACGACTGACCTATCACGTGACCTAAACTGGCCAAATATAGGGGCCCTGCGTACGGACAGAATCTCGATAAATTGATACGGCATCCGTACGAATAGCCACTGCCTTAAATTCTACTCAAGTAGAAGTACTTGTACCCAAGTACAAGTGGAAAGTAGCTCAATTAAATAGTACTCAAAGTAAAAGTTCCTAGTTACTTTCACCCCCCACATTAATTTTTGGTAATAAATCTTGCATACAGTAAACATCTCATGTATAAACTCAAAAAGAAAGAGACAAACTCTTACACAATTGGAACTTATTTTGTTTTCCACAAAGGAATCTGTATAAAATACAGTAAAATCTTGTCAAAATGCATAATTCTTTTTTTGCATAACATAACACCAATGAATTCAATTTGAAAAAATAAATTTCAGGCTTTTTAACATTTATGAACTCTAAAACTGAGAAAATAAGTGATATTCAATGCAGTTTTGGAATGGTACATTACCTTTAATCTGATTGGTCGGCTATGATGTGATTCATTTGAATGTTGTCTAGTCATTTCATTTTTAATGTCAGTTGATAATTTTAAAACAAAAAAATTATAATTCACTCAGTAACAGTTGGGTGTAGAAATGTAATGTGTTACTTAACTTCTTTTGAATTGTACTTATGTAAAAGTAAAATTACTGATTAAAAATATACTAAAAAAAGTACAAGTACCCTTAAAAGCAATTCAGTTACAGTAAAGTGAGTACTTGTAATAGATTACTTTCACTTCTGTTTAAGACACCAACCAAATTAGACAATAAAACACATTTAATATGCAGCTTTTTAAAAACAGCAATTATTAATGTTTCACATCTTTCTATTACTTTTTTTTTTTTTTTTGACAGACTGTGCAGCAGCTGTTTCATTGTTCAGGTTTTTATATCACTCGAAAGGTCTTAAATTAAAAAAAGCATTTAATGCACTTTTGAGAAATGCTCCTAAAAATTAAAAACGTCTCCTCCATCACTAATTGTTCATGCTTTAAAAAAAAAAAAAATGTTTACAGTCTGTGCGGCAGCTTTTTCATATTTACATCTGTATTTGCTCTTTGATGTCTTTTTTCAGCCTTGTAAGTTTTTAGAGACTAAAACCAAATGAGCCTTTTAGGTAAAGAAATGCGATGAATCTTCCACTGCTTCTGTGCAGTGGCTTTTTCATATTTCAGATTCATATTCCTCCTCTGAGGTTTTTATAAATTGTGAAATTTGTGAAAATGTAGTCGATGGAAAAAAAATGGAAAATGTATTTGTTGGAAAATTAACCGTACCTTTTTTTTTAATGATGCATTTCTGAAAGTTGGACATGCTTTACTGTAAAATTGCACATGCTAATACAAACAGCACACAATGTAAACATTGTTTAACATTTAGATTTAGGATTTAGATTTAATATTTAATATTTAGATTTTGATTTAACATTTAGATTGAACAAAGACATTTTTTTATGCAAAAATAATATGTATCACAAATATTGCTGTAAATCTGGTCAAAAGCAACATAACAAAAATTACATACGTTTTTTAAACGTGGTTTGTTGCTAAATGTTGCAAAAATGTTATAACTTTACAATCAGCGCCTTATTGTAGTGCGATAAGTTAATATGAATAATTTTAAAAAGTGTCTATCCAAAAAAAAAATAATAATAATAATAAAAATTAAAATAAATAAATAAAAAAAGTGATAAGTGCTGCCTTCATGAACCACGGAATACGGTTTTAATAATGCTGGGATATCGCAAACCCCTTACAAAACGCATTTTCAGATTTAAAATTAAAACACAAAATGTAATCCAATATCACAACTGTGTGTGAAAAGGTGAACCATATTACTTGTGTGTTTTATTTTGCGTTTTATTAAGTTTTCTGTTTAAAAAATTGCTCTATTAGCGTGAAACAAAAGTGGATCGTTAGAATTACGCTTGCACTTGAAGGCAGCAGCGGTGGTTGTTTTACAGTTTGAGTGAGTTGTGGAGGGTCGAATGATGGCTGCTTTATTTAAAGTCAGGAAAGGTGAGTTCACGGACAGGACGGACACATACAAATCCGACATAACATTTAGTATAACCTCTCACGGTGGAGATATAACCGTGACAGCTTCGTTTGGTTTACCAATGGACAGGAAAGTCACAGACAAGCTAGCTAGCTAGCTAGCTGCTACATAACTAGTAACTGTGACCCAGTGTAACCTCAAATCTGTGATTAACTGGTTAACCAGCTGTACTACTGGTTAGCTGATTACTCAACAGTTTGTTAGCGTGTTTGAAATGGTTGCTTTTAATTTGTAGCTGCAGGTTAAACGAGTTTAACTGTGTTATCTGACTGGTGTAGATTAACTTCATTCGACTCAGGTTATATATTTAACATCTGGACTGCACAGGTGACACGTGCACACACACGTGTAAGTGCAACATCGGCACAGGTGACACATGTGTAACATCTGCACAGGCTTCAAATGAGGATGGTGACCTTTGACCCAGATTCAAAGCTGGTGCTGCATTCAAAGACGGGGAAAAGGCACAACTCTAAAATAGTCAATATAAGAAGTGAGAGAAAATTAATTTAATGGAGATAATTTATGTAATATTGAGATAAATTCTACGTTTATTATATTATATATTATACTCTTTATTAATGCCATTTATACTTATTTATAGATATTATTATAAAAGACTTTGCTGCAGAAATCTGTTCCTTTCAAAATTATATGACTAAATACATGTACAAATATACCCAAATCATCCATTAAAGAAGGGATTCTCAACTGGTGGGTCGGGACCCAAAAGTGGGTCGTGGACCTGCACTGAGTGGGTCACCGGCAGCTGGTCAAAAATGCACTGAACAAAAATATAAATGCAACACTTTTGTTTTCGCTCCCATTTTTCATTAGCTGAACTCAAAGATCTGAAACATTTTCTATATATACAAAATACTTATTTCTCACAAATATTGTTCACAAATATGTCTAAATCTGTGTTAGTGAGCACTTATCCTTTGTAGAGATAATCCATCCCACCTCACAGGTGTGGCATATCAAGATGCTGATTAGACAGCATGATTATTGCACAGGTGTGCCTTATGCTGCGTTCACACCGGATGCATTAAGAAATGTACGTACATCCAGATTACATACAAAGTCAGTGGATAGATGCATCCCAGATGCAAAATCTTTCCTGTATGGCGGTGCGGTACGCATATCCGCACATTCGCAAGAGTTGAAAATATTGAACTCTTTCGGCTGTTTCGCATGACGAAAGCCAATCAGAGTCTTTGTTGACGATGGCGTCAGGCCGTCAACACGGACACCGGTCTGTTCACCCATTCAAGTAGAAGCTGTGTGTGACCACCTGGAGCTGTGCGACAGCCTTTATAACCAGGACCGGACTAGGAAGTTTTGGCGTGGAGGAGAATCAGCGAAGAGGTGGTAGTAGCAGGTAAAAGTTCTCTCTGTAGTTTTCATCTTTGAAAGTCGGCACTGAGCTGGGATAGCATTAGCCGCTAATCACGCCAGCTTTTTCCACTGGTGGTTTATGTTTATGAGAGGAGAAAAAGGAGCACAGCTCCTCACTTCAGCAGGCAGTGAAACTCACTGAGTTGGATTTGTCGCTGGTGGGCGGGGCTTCGCTTCAGACGTGCGTATGATGCGAATGGGGACATTTTTTGATCCTGCGGACCCTGCGGTACGTTTCGTGCAGCAGATGCGTCCGGTAACACATTCGTTGTGAACGCAGCATTAGGCATGCCACAATAAAAGGCCATCATGAAATGTGCTGTTTTCCTTTTTTGAGAGGTCAGAAAACCAGTCAGTATCTGGTGTGACCACCATTTGCCTCACGCAGTGCAACATCTCCTTTACATAGAGTTGATCAGGTTGATGATTGTGGCCTGTGGAATGTTGGTCCACTGCTCTTCAATGGCTGTGCCAAGTTGCTGGATTTTGGCAGGAACTGGAACACGCTGTCGAATACGACGATCCAGAGCTTCCCAAACATGCTCAATGGGTGACGTGTCTGGTGATATATGCTGGTCATTCAAGAACTGGGAAGTGTTCAGCTTCCAGGAATTGTGTACAGATCCTTGCAACATGGGGCTGTGCATTATCATGCTGGAACATGAGGTGATGGTTGTGGATGAATGGCACAACAATGTCATTCATCCACAACCATCTGTGCATTCAAAATGCCATCAATAAAATGCGCCTGTGTTCGTTGTCTATAACATATGCCTGCCCATACCATAACCCCACCGCCACCATGGGCCACTCCAGCAAACCGCTCACCCACACAACGCCACACACCCTGTCAACCATTTTCCTTGAACAGTAAAAACCGGGAAGACAACACCTCTCCAACATGCCAGATGCCATTGAATGTGAGCTTTTGCCCACTCAAGTGGGTCACGACTACGAACTGCAGTCAGATAGAGACCCCGATGAGGATGACAAGAATGCAGATGAGCTTCCCCGAGACGGTTTCTGACAGTTTCTGCAGAAATTCTTTGGTTATGCAAAACGATTGTTGCAGCAGTTGTGCGGATGGCTGGTCTCAGACAGTCATGGAGATGAACATGCTGGATGTGGAGCTCCTGGGCTGGTGTGGTTACACGTGGTCTGCCTTTGTGAGGCCGGTTGGATGTACTGCCAAATTCTCTGAAATGCCTTTGGAGACGGATTATGGTAGAGAAATTAACATTCAATTCACGGCAACAGCTCTGGTGGACATTCCTGCAGTCAGCATGCCGACTACACGCTCCCTCAGAATTTGTGACATATGTAGCATTGTGCTGTGTGGATTAAACTAGGGCTGGGTAAAAAAATCAATTTAATCAATTTATCAAATTTGTAGAGAAAAACAATTTTTCTTTTGCAAATTTGAGTAAAAAAAAAAAAATATATATATATATTATTTTTTCCCACCACAGTTTTTTCGACTTATTTGGGGTTTTGTGTTTGTGAGTTACCGTAGCGCGATGTGAGCCAGCCCCCTCTTTGTTTACATACCGTATTTTTCGTACTATAAGGCGCACCCGATTATTAGGCGCACTATCAATGAATGGACCTGACTGGGTCTATTTTAGAGGAGACATATCATGGTTTTAAATCCTTCCTTTTTACATATAAATCATACAGTTGTGTCTATATAAAGCGGAACTGCAATGCTTGGGTCTGAATTCCTCATTATTATAGCTCCACCCCTTTTCTACCTTTTTTCTGATGTGCTTCTGAGAGCAACTCGTTTTGGTGCGGTCTCTTTAAATGCAAATGAGACACTCCATACCCCGCCCCCTCTTCAGGTGACACTCGGTTCAACTCCACCCTGCTCGGCCATTTTTGTAGTTTGATAGAAGAGATACGGCTATGTAGCGGCGCATAAACTTTTTATTCAGAGGTTATTTACAAAATGTCAACAACGGAAGACTTGTTCATCCAGCCTTACATGTTCGAGCCAGAGTCGGACCCGGCGGAGCGAGATGAAAATGAAGATGATGAACCTGTAGAACCCTAACAAGTGAGCTAACACAAGCAGCGAGCTAACGCTAGCGCCAAGCTAACGTCACGAAATGCATTTTAATACAGTCTTTTCAAAGACAAAAATGGCAAAATGAAATGACTAATGAAAACTTTAGACTTAAATTAAATCACGTAGGCCATATCATCAAGGATCTAAAACAAGCACACAGCGTTAACATATGAAGACTGAAGACGGTGCAACGGCTAATGCTAACAAAACAATGACAGGGACGTCTTAGCATCACACTTTTTAGCGTTATTTACAGCTTACCGAAGTGCTCTGTTCATCGTCTCCAAAGATAGAAGGAATTGAACCCTCAATCAGACAAAGTCTTTTGGCAAATCCTTCTTTATACTGGCGGAGCAGTCATCATTGAAGTGCTTCGCGTACACAAAAATGACCTTACCGACAGATGTGGGTACATTTCCGTGAAAAATAAAACTCTGTACTTCTAAGCACTCTAAATATACAACAAAATGCATTTAGGGCTAAAAAAGTGGATTTAGCATGATATGTCCCCTTTAATACATAAGGCGCACCGGACTATAAGGCGCACCGGTTTGTTATTAATAATATTATTATTATTAAGACGCATTAAGCGAAATAAAATAGTCAGATAAGTCAAACTTTATTCAACTCATTAACACTAACTCAACATTGTTCAGATTTAACACATTACATACAGAACAATACACTCACTTTTTCAGTTCAGTATGTTGAAGCACAGGAGTTAATTTCATACATAAGGCGCACCTGATTATAAGGCGCACTGTCGATTTTTGAGAAAATTAAAGGATTTTAAGTGTGCCTTATAGTCCGAAAAATACGGTATGTTGACCCTTTGAGTAGGCTATATGTGTGCCACAGGCATGTTTAATTTTTTATTCGCACTATGCTGAGATGCTAAGGGAAGAGTTTATTATTTTTTGAATTGTAATGTTATATGTTATAAAATATGTAGTTGTCCAATTTCTTAATCAGAAAATCAAAGCTACTGTGAAGTTGCTGTTGCACTTTTGCTTAAACCTGGGTTAAAGCTTGAAATTGTTATTTTGGGATTGTTCTATGAATTTTAACTCTTGAGGATAATTGAATCGCCCAGCCCTACATTAAACTGAACATTTTTAGTGGCCTTTTATTGTGGCCACCCTAAGGCACACCTGTGCAATAATCATGCTGTCTCATTATCATCTCTGCAAAGGAGAAGTGCTCACTAACACAGATTTAGACAGATTTGTGAACAATATTTGTGAGAAATACGTCTTTTGTATGTATAGTAAATGTTTTAGATCTTTGAGTTCAGCTCATGAAAAATGGGAGCAAAAATAACAGTGTTGTTTATATTTTTGTTCAGTGTAAATAAATACTTAATGTCTCATGTTGGAATTCTTTTATTTTGAAAGAAACTTTTCTTTTGACAGGCATGCTGTGAAATGCATGTTGCACAGGAAAATGTATAGATTTATGTTTTTTTAGAAAAAAAAAAAATATATATGTATATATATATATATATATATATATATATATATATTTGTGTTTTCAACAGCTATTTTTGAAAAACTACATTTGGTTGGTTGAATTTAACAGTAAGGATGATAAGCTGTTTCATATTCCTTTCGAACGCCGTCATTTTAATGGCGTCTCATCAGGTGACGACTAAGGAAACTTGATGTTTTCTCTTTTCTGGGAGTTTTGGTGCTTTTGAGGATAATCCCAGTGATCTGAGTGGTTATTTACTGGTGTACATGTTGTAATTCTTGCACATTTGCAGCTCCTTTGTTGCTCCTTCTGGTTTCTGTTGTGGTAAAAGTTAATTTGTAATGAGGGGATCTTGTCCTCATGTGCACTCATTCTGTCCTTGACACTTGGGGGTAAAACATTAAACAGTTTGTGATACGACGCCGTCACTTTGGATCATGTCTGATTGGTTTAATCACTGTCTTAAATCACCCTGTCGTCACCCCTGGCTCACTGTGGGTGTTTGAAGCTGCAGCTGAGCTTCGTTACAAAGTGTTATTGTCAAACCAAACGTCCACAGAAACATCCCACCCTCCTTTTATATTTATATGGCATTGGGCTGTTGTTAATGTTTGATAAACAGGAAGTTATTACAGATTAATAAATATACAGAGAAGAACTGGAATAAGCCTGAAGCGATTCGTCAATTAAACTGACTAAACCCAATAATTAAGGAGAAAAAACTGATGCTTTAGTTAATGTTCAAACTCAAGTCCCCATTTGGCCCAGGGGCCAAATCTGGTCCTTCAGAGAATCAATTGAGTCTAGCAGGAGAACATAAAAATAGAAAATTTGAGTAGTCATATAGATCAGTAGTTCTCTAACCTTTTCAGCCTGCGACCACCAAAATAAAGGTTCCTGAGACCAGGGACCCCCACTGTACCTGAAGGTGGTTGAACACAGACATAAACATTGAAGAACAGTCATGTGAAGACAGGGCCATCTATAAGGGGGAATAAAGGGGAGATATTTTTGAAGCCCATTCATAAAGTCAGCAAAATGATGGTCCATTGTTCTGTGAATTTGTGATAACCACATTAATTTATTTATTTATCTGAATAATATCCACTGTTATCCAGTAAGTTTATTATTATTTGGATCATAGTATATAGTCATCTTAAAGATGTAAATCCTTGTTTTTAGTTTAGTAGTAGTTGCAAATTAGAGTGGCCAAAAACGGACAGAAAAAGTAATAAAAAAAGGTTCAAAGTGTCAATATTGAATTAAAAGTGGCAGAAAGGGGGGTTGGGGTAATGTAATTTAAAAAGTAGAACAATTCGTTTAAACTGGCAAAAAATTAGCATGACAAATCATGAATGTGGTTAAATTGGCTAAAATAAGTATGAAATATGGTGGTTAAAATATGGAGGTTAAAAATAACAATAATGAGTCTACATATGTGACATTAGGTAGGACAAATGGTGGAGGGTTTATAAGTGCTGAAATTGTATTGAAAGAGGAAAAAATGTGCAGAAAAGGCATTGAAATTTGATGTAGAAATGGGAGTACTGCAGCAAAAATGCATTAAAATGAGCAAAAATAAAAATATGGCAAAAAAAAGTGATGAAAATGCGTTAAAATATGGCAAGTTTGGTGTAGTTGTAGGAAAAGAGTAGAAATAAGCAAAAATGGGATCAAATTATTTAAAAACTGATATCTGGGACTTATTGCTTGGATACTTACATAAATATAATTTATACTTGGAAATGCAAACTGGGGAACATTGATTTTGAAATTACTTGTTTTCCCGACCATAATTTGCTGCCCACTTGAAATCCAATTGCTAAACTAAAATGAGTTTTGGTGTTTTTTTTTTTGCTGTTTGGCTGTTGCCATGGTTACCCAAAGAAGCATGGAGCAGTCAGCTGAGCGAGGCCAAAATTTAACATGAAAAAGAATAGTTTGCTGCTTGAATATTGATGAAACACTTCGATATAATTTACTGTTGTTTTGTGCAATTAAAATCATTTTATGTCTCCTAAATCTGTTATTACAAAAGAAGTAGAATCATAAACATGCAATTTTTTTGGCCATATTCGTCCCTTTTGAGCAACTAATTCGGCCCGCAGAAGAAAGTAAAAAACTAGATAACATTAATGTTGAAATTTCTCTTTTTCCTGCTAAAATCTGTGGCCCACTTAAGATCAAACTGGTCTGCATGAACAAAAATGAGTGCGACACCCCTGTGATAAATTCATCGATTATTAAAATTAGGGCTGGGCGATATGGCCTTTTATAAATACCGCGATATTTTTAGGCCATGTCACGATACACGATATATATCTCGATATTTTGCATTACCCTTGAATTAACACTTTGATGCACAAAATCACACCAGTATGATGATTCTATATGTCTACATTAAAACATTCTTGATCATACTGCATTAATATATGCCAATTTTAAACTTTCATGCAAAAAAGGGGATATCACAACTAAGTCAAAGTTGACATAACTGTATTTATTAAACAGTGAGTGGCTCAAACATAAAATTGTCAACAGAAAGTGCACGTTCTGTGCAAAATTGTCACAGAGACATTTCAAAACAAGACATTAAATCAGGGCTTTCGCCTTTAATTGGCCATGTAATGTTAGTACATTAATGGAATTCCTCCTCTGCATTTAACCCATCCCTGAGGAGCAGTGGGCAGCCATTTTGCGGCGCCTGGGGAGCAGTTCGGGGTTGGGGGACTTGCTCAGCATCCCACAGTGACGGCCCAGGTGAGGCTTGAACCGGCAACCCTCCGATTACAAGCCCAGCGTCCTTAACCACTAGGCCACCACTCCCCCACCACCACTTAGTGCAGGACGCAACTCACATGGCATTTCAAAACACAAAATTAAAGTGCACTTTTTGTACATAATGCCACTACAATATTTTAAAACAAATAGTGCCCTTTTGTGCATGTTGTCATTAAGATGACATTTCAAAAAAAAAAAAAAAAAATAATCAAAAAAAAAGTCCGCGAGTTTAACGGTATGGTCATTTTCAACACCGCACAGACTACAAGCTGCGATATATCGAGTATATTCGATATATCGCCCAGCCCTAATTAAAATAATAATTTACTAATTCCATACACAGAGATTACAGATCAATTCTGATGATTTCTGATGTTTTTCTCCTTCCTTGTAGCTCTGAGTTGTTTGTTTTAGCACATCAACAGTTGTTGTTTGTGTGCGTCACAGCTCTTCGGGTGTGCGTGGGCGGGTGTCGTGGTCTGACCCAGCTGGCTGAGTTACCCGAGACTCATCAGATCCTCAGACAGACGTGCAGGGACTACGCAGACAGGGAGCTGACGCCCGTCGCTGCCCAGCTGGACAAAGAGCACACGTACCCTAGAAAACAGGTAGAAAATAAGCACAGGGTGAAAGACTCGCCTAATGAATTCTCCTCCAATCAGGTCCATGTTCTGAGAAGATTCTTTTTGAAATTCCCACTGCATTAGAGAAACTGTTAACTTTGGAGAATATAAACATGCTCATAAAGAGGAAATCCTTCCTGGTAGCTTTGGGAATTCTTAATAATCATAAGCTCTTCTTGACCACTTTTTTCTTTTTTAACTTAAAAATAGATTTTCTACATTTATTACTCTACAAACGTTTTTAATTAGTCTTTGATTTTCTGTCTGTGAATCATTTGTAAATTGCTCAGTCTTCTGCAAACGCACCACTGTTATGTCTTCTATTCTGAAAAAAAATAAATATATATAACTAGGCAAGACCTGTATTCGCAGGGCGAATACATATTTGGCATTTGAAAATTGGCAAAACCTATATCTGGATTTGTTGACAAGTTATTTAATGCAGAAAAAACAGAAGACTGACCTTGACCTTAAATATGACCTTGAGCGTAGGTCAAGGTCACACATTGAAAGGAAATGTTGTTCAATGGTACCAGTCTGAGCAGTTGTCTCTCAATTTGTGGCCAAGTTATAGGGAAATATTTTTTGTGACGTCATGAACTTTGACCCCTACTGATCTTTTTACAGGTATATCGTACAGCATCTGTCCAATTAAATAAAATACTTGACTTGAGATGAACTTTTTTATAAATGTAAGCATGGAACGTGTACGATAAATATTCTTAGAGATATGGAACATTTTGTTTTTTGACACTAGATGGGACCTTGACCTTGACATTTTGGATCCAAAAAAGGTCTACAAATCATCCATAACATTGCCCCTATGAGATGACATATGTGTCATTAGTGCTGCATTAAGGAGGAGTTCTAAGACAAAGGAGTTGCGGAAGAAAAATAAGAACTCCTACGATTACAATGTATTTGGCAATTATTTATTGACTGGTTTACTTATTTATATGTAGACACGTTTGCCAACTTTTTACATTCTACTTTGCTTGTTTACTTACAGTATTTGTTTACAGCTTTACCTACTTATTTAAATACTCTTTGTTTTATTACTTGCTTTACTTTAGAAACTACTTGTTTACACTTCCATGTCTACTTATTTACTTGTTTACATACTACCTGTTTACGTACTTGGCTGTTTACCCATTTATATACTTGTTTACATAATGCTTGTCTTATTTAGATATTTCTTTACTAGTGTGCATACTTGATTGCTTACTTGTTTATATACAACTTTAGTTTTAGTTTATTTCCATCTTTACATGCTTATTAATGTACATGTTTACTTGCTTATTAGTTTACATACTTTTTACACATTTGATTATTTATTTATTTATTGACTTGCTTATTTATTTGTTAACACTTTTTTACACACTTGCTTATTTATACTCAACAGCAAAACAGGAAAATAAACTAAGTAAAACAAGAATAAAAACTGATGTAATTATTAAGCACAAATGTGAATAAAGACAAACCACAGGACACTAAAACAAGTAAACAACAAGTCTCATACTGGGTTACAAGCCAAGGAATAGAAAATAGAAAATATTTGAGTGTAAAAAAGCCTTTCTGTGTTCTATATTGAGTAATGAAGGACATTCCTGTTCAAGCTGAGGTAGTTTGGATTCAGGACTTTCTCTGTGGGAGGACAGTCTTTCAATGGGTAAAATGTGATGTTTATTTACTGTCGTGTTTCCCACTGCGTGCGTGTGCAGATCCAGGAGCTGGGAGCGATGGGCGTGATGGCCATGGAGGTACCGGAGGAGCTGGGCGGAGCCGGGATGGACTACCTGGCCTACAGTTTAGCTATGGAGGAGATCAGCCGTGGCTGTGCCAGCACTGGGGTGGTGGTCTCCGTCAACAACGTGAGTCTGGAGTCAAACATTATGTCAGAATGGAGCGAGATGACATCTAACCCTAAACTCAGATAGAGGTTTATGTGGTCCGGAGCTGAAATGTTGCCTCCTGCTTTAGTCTCTTTACATCGGCCCCGTGCTGAAGTTTGGGAGCGAAAAGCAGAAGAAAGAGTGGATCACTCCGTTCACCACGGGAGAAAAGGTGGGCTGCTTCGCCCTCAGCGAGCCAGGTGAGGTTACGACCTTTAACCCTAGGTGCGTCCGTCACTGGATTTAAATTTGCCTTTGTTATTCTGTAAAATATCAGATTCTGGACAAACCGTCAATTTGTCATTTTCAAATAAATACATTTAGAATATTTTGTGTTTTCTGGACCCTAACACTATTAATCCAGCCTTTAGACCAACCGGCATCCACTCACAAACTGGTCTTTAGACCAGACATGGGCAACTGGTGGCCCGGGGGTCACACGCAGCCCTCACTCTAAATTCGAGCGGCCCCCAAAGCAAAAGCACAAAATGACTTCAAAAAACATATACAATTACAGAAATCTCTCTGGTCTTTGGAGAGAGCAGACGTGTTCTCCTGCCACAGAAAAATGTTAACAGAGCTGTAAAAATAACCTTCACGAATAAGAAATTCAAAGGACAACTACTGTAGCAAGGAAGAAAGCTGAAGGAAACGAAGGTTTTTATTAATGAAAGCCTGACAAAAAAAATGCAAGCATCGCATGGAAGGCACGCCAAATAAAAAAAGGAGGAAAGATTCTAAAAACGTGGACAAGGAACTGCAGGATTTACATCACACCACTGGGAGAAGAGAACGGAAAACCAATCCTCATCAAAACGATGGAAGACTTGGGAAAATACGAAGGATCCACCTAAACAACAACATTACTGATGGTAATCATGGATATGGACCCAGATCTATATAAACACTGAAACAAAACTCAGACTGTGATTATTTTACGGAGACTGAATTAAATGTGGAAACCAAGAGTAAAAAAGGTCTGTCATTTATTCATTTCAATTGCTAGGTGGTGGGGTGATTAAGGATTACATTAAATTTAAATTCAAAGTGTTTATTGTCATATGTGCAGTTAGAAACATGTTTTCCTGTACAATGAAATTACTACCTTGCTTATGAATTAAGATATAATAATGTGTTTATACAAGTTAAATCTAACAGTGGAAAATACAACACTGCCAATAGAACTAACAACAGCTGGATTAACCTTGATGTAGAGACAAAACAAGCTGCAAACTTGTGTGTCCAAAAGAGACATTCCCGAGTGGTGACATTATGGATGAAAAGGGAAAAACCTTCCAAACACCTTCGAAAGAGGAACTATTTTTGAACTGGAGGAATGCTAACAACGTCTGGCAGGGAACAAGGCCAACACAAACAACGATAGAGAGGAGGAGGAATAAAAAAAAAAAAAAAAGACAACACTGACTACAGATGAGAATACAAAAAAAAAAGACTGTTCAGAACAACTCAAGAATGTTTGACCAGAGAGACATGTAAACCCATGTAAATTTGCGATGGTAAAACAGGGGACGGAAAAAAAAAAAAAAAAATGTAAAAAAAAAAAAAGTGAATGTAACCATGTCAGAAATAAACTGAATAAATAAAATAAAAATAAATAAATATACACCAGACAACATAAATACACAAATAAACTAAAAAAAAAACACAAAACAACACCAAAACAAAAAAAACACAAAATATAAAACATTTTTAAAAATTACAAAACGACAACAAAAACAGAGAAAACAAATATACAAAAGTGGCATATATATATAGCATATTAGTAATTTAACACACATGAATAAAGCTGCATAAGTAATAACACACACAAAGCATCATAAAAACACTTAACTCACAAGCAGCCAGTCATATAATGCAAATATGACAATGGGTGGCAATAATCAACATAAGCAGTTAGCAAGAGAAATGATAATATAAATCAGAAAATACACCTCTTCAATGCATTCTAACAGCAATGTCAATAAGGAGAGCATAGCTAGCATAACAAGATGCATGAATTAGCAACTATCACAAAGGAGTTAACATATAAACACAGATATCCTCCAGGATGCATTAACATGAGTTATAACATGAATCAGCCACTACTTACATTTCTCATGTACACATATCTTCCATGGAACAGGAGAGAAACACACACGCAGCTCTGCAGCTGGTCAACATGCAACACTCTGCTTAAGCATGTAGCACGAAGAACTCTGCTAAAGTACGTTCCTCTTAAAGGGCTAGTAACTGAAAGTGAAACTAAACACTTAATGTAACAGGGCTTTCCTACAGAAATAAATGAATGATGTGGGAGTAATATGGAAATGTTTGTGACGTGTTTGTGTGCTGATGAAGCGGGTCTAAAAATGGATGGATGGATATTTGTTTGTGTGCTGCCTGCCGGAGTGCTGGGTTATGCGTGTGTGTGCTGTGTGCTTGTTGCCGCGACGACAGTCTGTGATTGCTGTGTTCCGCTGTCCTGTCACTGGAGTTGCTTTGTCATAATTGCCCTTCCACGTAAAGTCCTATATTTGGTCCTGTTTGCTTTGTGACATAATTAAAGATTGCATCATGCTTCACTTGAGGCAAACCGAGACCCACATTTTTCAGAGGACCAGAGTTTGCTTGTTTGCTCTACACCAGAATTCTAGTGAGCTTTTATATATTGCAAAAAGACAGATCTATCCGAGGAAGCAAAGCATGGTGCTGAGCAAAGAGGTATTTGTGAAAGCTCCCTAAAAACCCCCAAAAACACGTCATGTCAATACAAACATTGTTCTTTCCTGTATTAAAGCTCAGATTGGTCATATTCTAAATGCTAACATGAAGGTTGTTAATGTGGCCCTCGGATCAGACAATCACATTTTTGTGGCCCTGCTGTGATAAAGTTGCCCACCTCTGCTTTAGACCAACCTACCCTAGTCTGTAGACTGGTAGACCACTGATCCAGTCTTTAGACTGACCCATGTTGTACTTACTGGCTGTGTTTCCTTCAGGTAACGGCAGTGACGCGGGCGCCGCCTCTACCGTGGCTCGTCTGGACGGAGACGAGTGGGTTCTAAACGGAACCAAAGCCTGGATCACCAACAGCTGGGATGCCTCGGCCACCGTCGTGTTCGCCACCACCGACAAGTCACTCAAACACAAGGCACGTCACAAGGTTTCCATAGATGTGTAAAGCATAGATGTGTTCCTGTCAAAGTTAACTGTCTACAGTTTTGGGAAGGTTACTTTCAAAATGTAATTTATTACAGATTACATGCCCCAAAAAAATGTAATTTGAAATGTAATCCCATTCCCTTACATTACTTAATCTGAGTAACGTAATCTGATTACTTGGATGACTTCCACATTAAATTAGATTTTTTAAGTGTAGGAATGCAGCCATCAATAAGAAGATTAAAGAGGACGATTGTAAATACAACATTCTCGGTGCTGATGGTGACATTACACTTCACAGTAATAACACATATCTGTTTTGAATATACTAGTCAATTTTAACTAATAATTAATAAATTAGTTTTCAGAATTACAGTAGTTCAACTTTCAATAATAACATTTTCACGCATCACATCTTAATTGAACAGTGAAATGTAGAATGAGAAGTGTGGGATATCCTGTTACTGAATACAAAATAAAGCTTTGACTAGTTCATGACACAAAAGGAGCAGTTACTCAAAATTTGTAATCTGATTACGTAACGTCATAACATGTAATCTGTTACTCCCCAACACTGACTGTCTACATGTTCAAACTAGATCCAAATGATCTATGAAGGAACGTTTTGCTTTACCCGCCTCGGAGGCGCCTCGTGTTGAACTGACTTCCTGTCTTTTATTCCAGGGAATCAGTGCCTTCCTGGTGCCGATGCCTCACCCCGGACTCTCTCTGGGGAAGAAGGAGGACAAGCTGGGGATCCGAGCGTCGTCCACGGCCAACATCATCCTGGAAGACTGCAGGGTCCCTGTGGACAACATGCTCGGGCCGCGTGGCGCGGGCTTTAAGATCGCCATGGTAACGCCGGCAGGAGCCAAGTCTAAGATAAAGATAGTATCTGTTAAAATATAGTAATGAGAAATAAATGTTTTTTACTTTTTAACAGTTAAACCTCCTATTATACTTAAATATTACCATATTATTAACATATTTTATCCTCACAATTAAAGAACTAAATAAATGAGGAAGCGTGTGAAAAGGTATGTAAACAATAAATATGCAAATAAATAAACAAATGTGTAAACATTTAAATGAGTAAATAAATGATCATGTGTGTAAAAAGTATGTCAACAAATAAGCACATGTAAATAAATGACAAGTGTGTAAAAGGAAAAAAATAAACACAAATAAGTAAATGAATGAGCAAGTGTGTAAAAAAAAAAAAAAAAAAAAAAAGGTCATCAAATAAACAAACAAGTAAATCAGAAAAATTTAGAAAAAGTCCTGTTTCTTCTTGTGGGCCAGACTAGATGCTCTGGCGGGCCGAACTTGGCCCCTGGGCCTTGATTTTGACACGTGTTGAATAAGGTCAAATTGACCCCAAAGATATTAGGAGGGTTAAAGATAAAACATTAAATTAATTAAAATAAATAAAAAACATTATTTGTTTAGATTTCTTTTTATGAAAATAATAATAATTAAATAAATCAATAAAGCAAAGTGAGAATAAATGGTTTCAAAATCCTGCTTGTGAAGGCTGTACATGTTCAAAAAGGAGAAGAAAGAAGTATAAACTTATATGATCTTACCCCTTGTAATATCTTGTACTTTACTTATTTCTATACAATAATCTTCTCATTATATCCACCTATTTACACTATAAAAAGAGAGATAATTCATTGATATGTATCTATACAATTATACAATTCATGTAATCCACTATACATTCATCTGTCCACACATACAAGTATATACACACCTATTTATATTTTTTCCCTTCAACACTTATGCTTCGAGTTGATATATTTTATGTATGTATGTTTAAATTCAGAATTTTTTATTATTTCCTCACACAAACTGTTCAATCACCTGTTTTCCCTCGTACAGCAAACTCTGGACAGCGGGCGCATTGGCATCGCTGCTCAGGCTCTGGGCATCGCTCAGGCGTCTCTGGACTGCGCCGCCGATTACGCTCACAAACGGAAGGCGTTCGGAGCGCCCATTGGAAAACTGCAGGCCGTGCAGGTGAGACGCTCGCACCAAAAAAGTGCAATAAAAACACTCCCAAGTATACATTTTCTATTAATACCAAAGCTGTTTGCCTTTCCGTCCCATTATTTCTGGTGCTAAAGATGCTAAAGGAGCTAACTCTGCTAACGTTCGCTATTGTCTTGTAGTTCAAGCTAGCCGACATGGCGTTGGCTGTAGAGAGTGCTCGTCTGCTCACCTGGAAGGCGGCGCTGCTCCGAGATTCAAAGAAACCCTATATTAAGGTGACTTTTCTCTTACACTATTACGCTTTTATTAAAAACAACCCTGAAGCTCCTCCCCTTTCCTCTGCAGGAAGCGGCCATGGCGAAGCTGGCGGCGTCGGAGGCAGCGACGCTTTGCGCTCATCAGGTGAATAATCACACACCAAAGATTCTTGCATGGGTTCCAACAGACAGCTTTGTTTTTCTTTACCTGTTGGTGTATTGATTGAAAAGGTGATCATTATATCTGGTGATGCACCACAGCAAAAGTGAGGCTTCAATGCAATTTAATCATTGAGTCAGTATTTACGTCATTCTGAACCACAATAAAAAAAAACCAAAAGATTACACCGATCTGATCAGCTATATCGGATTGACTGATATTTAGCATTTTATGCAAATAATGTGATCGGCCGTAATGTCCCTTAATTCTATCAATGACGTCATTATGGTGATAAAACTTTCTGTAGATGCTCCCATTGCATTGTTTTATCGTTTCATTTATACTAAAGAGTTGTTTGCGTTACTTGACACGGCTTTATAGTATTTCACTCACATTTGTGAACAAAGGTGAAAACCTATGAACAAACGGCAAAAATGTCTCTCGGGTGGAGCGAAGTGGCTGAGCGCCGACTTCTTCCTCAGTCTACTGGCTCTGAAAGCAGGAGCTGTGTCTGCTGTTAGTGTGTGTGTGTGCTTGTTTTGTTTATTCAGCCCAAGCATGTTGTGCACCTGTGAATATAACCTTTAAGCAACAGCAGGTTGTGCGATGCCACAGTCAGGAAATATGTGTTTGCTCCTGTAATGCTAACGCTAATGAAGGCTTCACATAGTTCCAGTGTGGTCTGCCTCCACAGCTTCATCTCTAACTCTCTAATAGTCGACACAGCTGCTGTTCAGGGACTAAATTAAATGGTTTACCTCACATTTACACCTGTAAGTGCTTAGTCTGTGTCACATTTGTAAAAGCGGAGCCATGACGCTCTTGTGCGAGCAATGTTGTGTTCAGGTCCTGCACGGAAATAACCAACTCTTTCACTCCCTCACAGTCACAAGGATGCATTTAGGTCCCGAAACATGGGACCATTTGTTTTTATCGTGAATCTGTATCAGGTAGTACCAAAGGAATTTGCTTGTTACCTAAAAAAAAACAAAAACAACAGCCTGAATTCATATGATCAGGTCGGTGATCGTTTTTTTTAAACTCACTGATCGGTGATCGGCCCAAAAATCCTGATCGTGTAAAGCCTAAAAAAGACACACGTTGTTATTAGTCGCAAAATAACATGATCACTAGTCAAATTGTAACACCAATGACCCTCATTTATCAACCTTAGGTGAAAACGGGTGTAAATCTGAGTTCACATTTGGTCGTACGACATGTGATTTATGAAACATTGGTATCTGACCAATCCCAGCATACAAATGATCAGATGTTAATGAATCCGACAGCTGAATTTGATTGTCAATAACTTGTTACGCGCTCCTGTTTCGGTGACTCCGCCCACTGAGGTCAAACAAGAAAAGAAGCTTTTCCAAGATGAAAATCTTCATCCTCACATCTGAGGTGGAACAAAACAGATGTTTTTTTTGTTGATGTGTTTTTTGAATGTATGAAAACTGGACTTAAAGGAGCTCATTTAAACGCACTGTAGAAGCTACTGAGCAGGTGACGTCTGCCCCCCTGTGTGCGCTGCAAACTACTTCACAACAGATCCTAGAGACACACACGGATGTGATGTTTATATCAGCCTCAGTCCACACGCTTTAGGAATAAGCAATAATTATCACAGTGAAAGAAATTAAAGATTGAAACCCTTAAAAAAGCCTTAAAAATGACTTAATATTGTTTCTTGTCTGTGTTTATTTTGCCATTTTACCTATAATTCATCACATTACCGATTACTGCAGTGCATTTGTAAAAGTTTAAGGAACTATTTACATTTAAAAAAAAAAGCATGAATGAGGTCCTGTTTCCTCCTTAAATGACAGCTGAGGTTTATTTAATACTTTATTTTCTGTCTCAGTCACATTTTGCTGCTGAACCACAAATCCACTCACTCAGATTATCGTACACGAGCTCAGACCTGACGTGAGATCTGATCATAGCGTACGAACATGTCAAAATTGATAAATACCGAAGCTTGCATGAATTTGGTCAAACGCACTTCGTACGCTCAGAACTGAACGTACAGATGGTTGATCAATGAGGGCCAGCGTGTTAAAAGAGAAAATCGTGGAGACATTTGAATTTTTTCCCTCATTTTTTCTTTCATTCTCTCATTTTTCTGTCTTTTTTCTTTAATCCCCTTTTCTCTTTTATTCTTTATTCCCTCTTATCCTTTTTTCCCTCTCTTCTCCCTTCTCTTTCTTTTTTTTTCTCACTTTTCCCTGTTTTTCTCTGTATCTCAGAATGTTCTTCCTTTTTTCATTCTATTTTCCCACTTTGCTATTTTCTTTTTTTTTTTATTTTGCTTTTTTGTTTAAAATTTTTCTCCCATTACCATTTTTTTCCTTCTTTCATCCTTGTTATTCTTATTTTATTCTCTCTTCCCACTTTTTAGTTTCCTATTATTTTCTTCTTCTTTCATTTCTTTCCATTTTCATTCCTTTTCTCACTCCTTTCAAACAACAGGTAAACATTTGAATCCCTCTTTAATCATCCATTTCTCACTTTAACTATTTTACGATGATGACCGTGAACAAAATGAGAAATGAAAGTGAAAATGAACTGAACTCTAACTTTTCTTCTTTAACGACAGTTTTCTCTCCCCTGAGGATTATTTTAAGCTAAATTCCAGCGTTTGGCTGGATGGTCCTTGTTGTTTTCAGGCGATCCAGATCTTGGGGGGAATGGGCTACGTCACCGACATGCCGGCTGAACGCCATTACCGCGACGCTCGCATCACTGAGATCTATGAAGGCACCAGTGAAATCCAGAGGCTGGTCATTGCTGGACAAGTTCTGAAGGAGTACCAGCTATAGTGGGAACGAGACCTCAACCCACAGGGAGGGGGGCGTGTCCTCTCCTCACTGTTGGTTTCCTGTTGTTCTCGTGTTGATCTCAAGCACTTATTATGGATTGAATATTGAAAAATAACCACAAAACAAGAAAACCTCCATTCATGTTTTAATGGATAAAATTAAATCAGATTAATATAATATACATGGAGCCTGAAACGGACTGTCATGGAATTCTGCCATCAGGGGGCGACAGAGTTAATAACAGGGACTTTATTCTGAAAGTGTTGCATGTTTTTGTCTCTCTGACCATCAGTGCCTCCGTCACGTGTACATATTTATTGTAATTTAATGTCTGTTGATAATAAAAAAAAAACATGATTCCAGCACATTTATTTATTTTTATTCAGTTCATTTCCGACATGGTTGCATTCACAGAAATTCATTTGACATTCAGAATCACATCATTGTTTTTTTTTGTCCTTTTTTTTGTCCTTTTTCATGCCGGAAAGGGCGACGGAAAAAAGCATTATGCTTATCCAGATCCGTCCCCTAATTTAAACACAGATAATTTTACATCCAACCTTGTTTCTTCTCTTTTTTTTTTTTTTTTTTTTTTTTTGTCCCTTTTTTTTGTTATTCATTCATCATGTCTTACACTTTGTTCCATAAATAATATAATAACGGGTGTCAGTGTAGGGCAGTGTCACATGACTCTAATCTTACACTTCATATTTAATTCATTTAATTGTTTTACTTTTATTGGAAATCTAATTATATAATATAATGGAAGTCAATTTTGTCATAAAAATTCAATTTAATTTTAGACTTCTAGTGGAAATTCATTTTTACTTGTTTATTTACTGTAATGTTACCCGTTTGCTTGCTACGTATTTAAGTGTTTAGTAGTTGTGGGACGATGCTCTGAGCTTACAATACGATAGACCAGGGGTTCTCAACCTGGGGGAAAGGACTCAATATGCGGCCAAGAAACACTGGGCGGGAGTCGTCAGATGCCCTCATGGAACTAAGAATTTTTACCCCTTTTTCAACTCCACCAAACTTGCCATATTTTAACTCATTTTCATCACTTTTACTTGCCATATTTTTCCTCCTTTTAATGCATTTTTGCTACATTTCTCCATCAAATTTCAATGCCTTTTCTGTGTGTTTTTCACTTTCAAGACATTTTGGGCACTTTGTGACATTCGACATCTTTTTACCACGTTTTCTGTTTGTTTTTGGCCACTCTAATTACTATTACGACTACTATTGCAACAACACATCATCAGTAGGGTAAAACTAACCTAAAGCCAGCTCACGTTACTAAAGTTTAAAACTTGAAACCAATTTCTGTTGTTCCTAAAATTCCATTTCACCACCTTTTCCACCATTTTTGGTCACTTTTAACCCATTTTCTTTCTGATTAAAATAAGGATTTACATCTTTACGATGACTGTATGGAGCAAATAATAAACATCCTGGATAACAGTGGAAATTATTCAGATACATAAATGTTCATGTCTGTGTTCAGCCATCTTCAGGTACAGTGGGGGTCCCTAGCACCTTTATTTTGGGGGTCACGGGCTAAAAAGGTTGAGAAGCATTGCGATAGATGATAATAGGCTTACGATAATGATACACAATTTTTGGGAAAGAATTTCAGTTGGGAAAATATTAATGCTTTTCAACTCAAAAGAATTATGTATGAAAAAAAAAAAAATGTTTCAAATGACTACTTCTCCAGTAATTCTCGTTAGATCAGAATGTAGTTTGGTAGAATACTCTATGAATGAAAATAATGAGACACTCAAAGTCCTTTTTTTGAAATGGGGCCTGGGGGCTCACCCCCCATTTCCGGTCATTTCCAAATTTATGGGAACATAGTCATGTGATATATTGTTTCGGAGGTAATTCAGCGTAGATTATAATTATGCCTCGCACAATTCGATTAGGGACCCGGGGGCCCACCTTCCCTTTTTTAGGCAATTTCTATTAAAGTTGTTTTCTCGTTTATTTGTGAGTCAAATATTGCGACAGTTGGTGGTACCAAATCATTGACACATATACCAATATATGAATGGGGCCATTACTCCGTAGGTGCCATGGGGGCGCCTGGGGGCCCTATTTTTCAAATGACTACTACTCCGTTAATGCTCATTGAATCGGGCTGTAATTTGACTTGGATATTCTATAAGCGGATGTCAACAGCCTCTCGGAGACCTTTTTGAACCTTTTTTGGGAATTTCTAAATTTATCGGAACATAGTCGTGTGATATATCATTTCAAAGACAATTCAACGTAGATTACAATTTTACGTGACACAATTTCATTTGTTTTACTCGGTGGAACTGAGTCATTTCACTGAATTTCCTGGAATGTTGTATGTGCTATTTGGCACAGAGACGTTCCGCGGGCCCGGTCGGAGTTCATCAGAACTCGTTTTGTTAGCCGAGCACAGCTGTGTCATACTCAGTGGTTCTCAAACCTTTTTGACTCAGGTACGCTCTCTCTTATACTTTTGAATCCAAGTACGCCCATTATGTCTGACTACAATATTTTTCTCTTTGAAAAAACAACTTTAGAGCATAATGCTGGAATGAATGAGTGATAACACACATTTAAAAAAAAAAATCTAATTTTGTAAATAAGTGAATGAAACAGTACTAATGCCTCCTGAATAGATTTATTTCTTCAAATTTTGTCATTTCTGGTCACCTCCCTCCTAATGTGGGACAAAGACTGACTTTTGTATTTTCAGTTCCTGTTCTAATCAAGATCATTTCTATCATCTTTTTGTGTATTTTTTGTTTTGTTGTTGTGTGTCTGTTCTTTTTATCATTCCATATATTTTTTCTCTTATTTTGTGTGTTTTTGTTGCCGTTTTTGTGTGTTGTTTAATTATTATTTTATCTCTGTGTGTGTTTTTGGTGTTGTTTGGTTGTTTCTCATGTCGTTTTTGTATGTTTCTCTGTTATTTTTGTGTATTTTGTAGCAATCTTGTGTGTTTTTCACTTATTTAGTGAGTATTTGTTGTCATTTTCTGTTTTGTTGTTGTTTCTCTGTTCTTTTTATTATCACCCCCTGCCACAAATGTGGAAGGGTGATATAGGTTTGAGCTTCGTCCGTCCGTCCGTCCATGCGTCCGTTCATTTGAGGTATAAAGGACAGCTTTTCTCAGAAACCGTTTAAGATAGGATATCCAAATTCGGTGTGTGGCATCAGGGTATCAATACCTTGATGGAGTTAGAAAATGAGAAGCGCCCCATTATTTTTTCCGGAGTTATTGCCCTTGTTTCGTTTTTTTTACTCTGTTCGAGGTATCTCCAAAGAGGACAGCTTTTCTCAGAAACTCTTTAAGATAGGATAACCAAATTTGGTGTGTGGCTTCAGGGTATCAATACCTTGATGGAGTTTGAAAATGAGAAGTGCGCAATTATTTCTTCCGGAGTTATTGCCCTTGTTTCGTTTTTTTTACTCTGTTCGAGGTATCTCCAAAGATGACAGCTTTTCTCAGAAACTCTTTAAGATAGGATAACCAAATTTGGTGTGTGGCTTCAGGGTATCAATACCTTGATGGAGTTTGAAAATGAGAAGTGCGCAATTATTTCTTCCGGAGTTATTGCCCTTGTGCTGTTTCTTTTACTCTGTTTGAGGTATCTTCAAAGGGGACAGCTTTTCTTGGAAAACGTTTAAGATAGTTAGTAATTTTATATTCTGATGTGAAAATGTTTTCTTATGTATACATCTAAGTTAGATTTAGGACATTTAGGAAAAGTATGTGAGTTATAATCAGAACCAATCTGGCGGGGGATGTTGATGACTGTATTCTTGTATTTTGGTTGTCGTTTTGTGAGTTGCTTTTAATATTTAATACGATTATTATTTCTAACTAAAAATAAACATTATAAAACCCGATGTTTTTAATGCTTTTCATTTGTGAATTTTCCTCTCTCTCGCTTTCTTTCTCTCTCTCTCTCTCTCTCTCTCCCCTGTAGTGCCATCACGTTCCCCCATTTGAGAAACACTGCTTTAGACTATCCAATTTGGCCCACGGGAGAAAGTAACCAAAGACCGAAAAAACAGGAATTATTGTGTAAATTACCAAATAATTCAGTTGTAGATCAGTCCTTCTAAACACATTGATTCAGTGAAACACCACAATATTTGGAGGATCGCAATTTTTCCATTTAAGACTGCGATCATTTTAAATCTCAAATTGTTCAAATAACGAAATTTTCCTCCTATTTTTTCACATAAATACCCCAAATTAAACAAAAATTGGTCACAAAATCAGTGTAATTTAAAAGAGAAAATCCTGCAGGGACTGATATCTGTCACTTGTTGCCTGGATATTGATGGCGCCTTACATACTTTAAGTATCATTTATACATCAAAGTGCAAATCTGTGGACATAATTGCTGAAATGACTTGTTTTCCCGCCAAAAATCTGCCGCCCACTTAAGATCAAACTACTTTGTAATTGTCCCCTGAACTAAATGAGTTTGACAGCTCTGGCTTAGCACGTAGCGGTTCAGGCCGAACAGGTTAAAGAGTTGAACTTGGATGGTTTTTTCAGGCAAAAGTCAGAAACACGCCACCTTGGGAGTCCTTTGTGTTGCTTTTTGGCATTTGTCCGACTCGCATTGATTGTGTTTGCGCTTGTTTGTGTTTTTGCATGCGAGGGCACTGATTGTGCAGATGTGTGCAGATGTGTGCAGATGTGTGCCAAAATGACATCCTGTCACTGATTGTGCTGATCTCTGGTGATCGGCTGCTTGTGCATTGTTCAAATAGCCTGTTTAGGAGTCCTCTCCTGGGTGTTTTCTGTTGCACAAACAGGATTATTGTTACTGCAGTTGTTTACTGAACGTTGGACCTGTTGTTCTCAGAGAGTCTCAGGAAAAGGCTGCATATATGCAGGGTGCTAAAAAGGGACATTTTCCCTTTATGAGTAATTTTTCAAATTTTGTGTTGGACAAATGTCCTAAAATCACACATTGTTGACCTCTTACAAAAGCCTCCAATCGTCCTTTTTATTCCTGGAACTGCCACTTCCTGATAATTAGTGCAAAATAAAAAAAAGTATGAGTAGTTATTGTTAATTTAATGGTAATGTTAATTTCATTTATACATGTGGGTATTAATTGTAATATTTTATGAATTTCTGATTTGTCAGAGAAGCCCTGAGTGAGCAGGCTGCACACGTGTATAAAAGGTGAATTTAGTACAAATAATCTTTTTCTTATCATCAGAATGTATCACGCTCCATCTGTGCATGAACATTTGCTAGCATTAGCGTTACTATTAGAAAGCATTAACCTAGCATTCACGTTAGCATTAGCTAGCATTAGCATTAGCTAGCATTAGCATTAGCTAGCATTAGCATTAACTAGCATTTACATTAGTATTAGCTAGTATTAGCATTAGCTAGCATTTACATTAGTATTAGCATTAGCTAGCATTAGAATTAGAATTAGCAGTAGCCTATCATTATCATTAGCCAATGCTTAATTTATAAATCATCAGGTCCCAGAACAAATGCCGGATGTTATCCCAGTGTAGTGTAGAATAAACCCACCGTGAAAGTTTCCTACGGTGCACAATGGGCATGCGCACCTGGCAAACTGCACATGCAAGTCCGTCATTTTGAAAAATATCTTTCCTTGAATTTTTAGGGTTAAGGTTGGAATTAGGGTTTATCATAGTAGGAAAAATTAAGGTAGCAAAATATTGTACGTATATGTGTAAATATTTACTACGCTATTAGTGCGCATTCGCCTGTAGGAGAGAGAGACAAAAATGTCACGGAATCCATTTTTTAAAGCGCCTTTTGCTAACTAAATGGCCCAATAACGTCACGTGAACACAAACAACCAATCAGCGTTAAAGAAGCATGGACAATCACCTGTTACGTTGCACATCCGTCTCTCATTCTCTGAGTGACAGCTGTCCTGTCTGTTAGCATCAGCACCACAGGTGCTGCTAGTCTCTAAGCTAACTGCTTCATTTTGCCACAGCTCCAAAATGGCCGCCCTGTAGACGCACTGCTGAAGCAGTCGATGCGGCGTCTACGTATATAATGTCTACTTGTGCAGTGCCCGTATAAAGTATGTCTTTCTATTGAAACATGGGAGGTTAAGTAGCTTTTTCATGGATGGTTTACATGGGAGCTTTAATTCCTCTTTAATTTAGAATGAAAGTTAAATCCTTGTAAACACTCAATTCCTAATGCAAATTTAATTCTGAATTACACATCCTGAGTTACCATGACTACCTGTCAACATTGAGCTGTTCTAAAACACCCCAACCCACCCACGACCTGGGGCCTCATTTATAAATCACAGCCCAGCTAGAAGTTTGCGCTGGAGAATTTACGTCATATGCCGCCCTCGACACACCCAGAATTCTACCATAAATGGTCAATGCAAAGGAGCTCATGAATGGTTTTTGCATCTAAACGAGCCTGCTGACCAATGGGATTCTACAATAGTTAATGGCAGAAATGACAAGGAAAAGGAATTTCAGAACGTGAAAGAAAGAGTGATGAAGAAGTGTATTTATTTGGTGACCACAGTAATGGCATAAATGAATGAATGCTGTCGGCCCTGCTTTAAACGGTGTAAAATGTGACAAGAGGTGAAAAGAAGAGGTTTGGAATATGCAATAAGAAAAACAGGACCAATTATTTGGAAGCAGATATAAACACTTTATTAATGAACTGGTAAAAAAAAAAAAAAAAAAGGATCAGGGTTCGACTTCACTCTCAATCTTCAGAAAAAAAGATTTCTGACAAGAAAAGGGATTTTCAAACACAAAACGTTCTCGGTTCCAGTGGAGTAACAAAAAAACAATGTTGAAGGAAACTTCTCCTGTTGGTTAGAATAGATGTAACTTATTAAAATGAAGACAACTCACTGAGGTTGAAAGCGTTTTGACAAATTATCACAGCATCTACAACTCTAATGAACATTTTTACAAGAATGTGATTTATCACCTCTGTGAGTTCTCATGTGAACCCTCAGAACTTTGAGAAAGACATTTCCCCACTAGGGATGTAAAAATGAATCATGAGGCAATTAAAAATCCACTCAAAGGTGTCACGGTTCACATCAATGCTCTGAAATCGAATTGCAGAACTTTTTTTTAACAGCAGAGGGCACTATCTATTTAGAATTTGAAATTCAGGACGTACCACCATGTTTTAAATCAGAAGTGTGGAAGCATTTTGGCTTCCCCAAGACAATGAAAGAGGTGAGAAAGAAAGAACATGTGAAATCCAAGGTAAGAGGGGCACAAAGAGGAAAGGGAGAAACGAGAGAGAGAATGAAAGCCATAGTGTTTAATTATATTATTTCTTTGATATGGGATTTGTTTTAAAGTCCAATTGTTAAGGCACAAAACACATTTTCAGTTGCACTTTTAAAAAGAAAAGTAACTATTCTGCAGTTTTGCATAGTTTAGAGCCAGAATTTAAAGGGCCCATGTTACGCTAAATCAACTTTTCTGTGCTTTAAACATGATAAAAGTGCTATTTGGGCTTCATAGTTAGAGGGTGATTTGCTCCTTTCTTACAACAGGGTGAGCCCAAACACCTCGCTCCAATTTGATGACACGTTCCCACTTTGATGACAAATTTAACGCGGCACTGAGCTGGAGAAGCCGCGCCTCCAGGAAGCTCTCTGCCATGATTGACATGTAAACAGACACGCCCACGAAGGTGAGCATTTCAGCGTCCTTAGCGCAGTGCTATGTATGTATTTTCTACAGTCTATGTATGTACAGGTGAATGCCCCGCCCCCACGCTCTGTCTCGTGTTTATAAAGCAGCATGAGCTCGACTACGGAGTGGGTGGGAGGAGGGCGGGCCGTCTTCTGGCCCTACGTCACTGTGTGGGGAGGAGGAAGTCAGTGTCCCATCTATAGACACGCCCACTCATGAATATGCATAAGTAGGACGCGAATCAGCCCGTTTGTGTAGAGTTGCTCAGAAAGTAACTTTTCAGTTTGGGAAAATAAACCTCAAATACTATGTTTTTGGGGTTTTTAGAACAAATGGAGATGGTGAAAAATAGCATGACATGAGACCTTTAAATGCATAGGCTTCTTCTTCATTTTTACTATTTATTTATTTATTTCATTTGGGATCTTTTTTTAGTTAAATTGCATTGTTTTGCATAATTTAACAAGGGATTCTTTACAATATAATAATGGGGTGTGGCCTCTCATCAGTGTGATTTTAGTGTGAGGAAAACCTTTCCCACATGATCCACAACTTTATGGCTTCTCATCTGTGTGTTTGGTGACAGTTTCGAGTTTGTTTGTGTCACAAGAATATGATTTCTCACCTGTATGAGTTCTCATATGACTCTTTAGATTATTTTTTTAATAATGCATTTCCCACAAGTTTCATAAGAATGTGGTTTCTCTCCTGTATGAGGTCTCATATTAGTTTTTAGATTATTTTTAGTAAAGCATTTCCCACATATTTTACAAGAACGTGGTTTCCCACCTGTATGACATCTCATGTGACACTGTAGATGATTGTTTTTAATAAAGCATCTCCCACATATTTCACAAGGAAATCGCTTCTGACCTGTGTGAGTCTCCATGTGACGATTTAGATCGTTCTTGCGAATAAAGCATCTCCCACATGTTTCACAGGAATGTGGTTTCTCACCTGTGTGAATTCTCATGTGTTCCTTCAGAGATGACGGCGTAAGAAAACACTTCCCACAGGTTTCACAGGAATAGTCTTTCTTCAGTTTGTGGTAACTTGTGTGTCGTTTCAGTGGCAATGATTGAGTGAAGCGTTTCCCACAGATGTCACATGAGAAAGGTGCGTCGCTTTGTTGTCCAACAGAAGAACGTTTACGCCTGAAGCTTTTGGTCTTAGTGTCACGGTTATGTCTGATGTTGGACTCCTGCTCCGTGTGTTTCACAGGTCCTGATTCTTGGTCTTCCTGTCGGTGATCTTCAGGAGTAGAATCCTTGTTATGGAGAACTGGCTCACTGTCTGCTTCTGATTGACAGGGCTTACTTTGCTTCTCATTAACAGTTAGTGGAACACTGTCAGATTCATATTTTGGTAAAAGTTTCTCTTGTTCCTGAAAGGTGGAAAAGTCCTCCTGCTTCTCTTGGATTTGAGCAGGTTCTTGTTCTTCCTGATCACTGAGTGTTTCTTCTTGACTGACGTGTTCCTGTTTAACATCTTCAGCTAAAGAACAATTGTTGAAGATGATCTGCTCATTGTCTGTTTCTGATTTAGTATCTGCTACCAGAACAGAGTCGGGCTCTTGGTTTAGTAAAAGCTGTTCTTGTCCCTCCTGGTTCTTTTGAACTTGAGCAGGTTCTTCTTCATCCTGACTGAGGTGATGCTGCTGGAGATCTGAGGAGACAAAGAAAAAGAAAGCCATTAACCATGTGTAGAGTGGAAGGAGCAAACATTTCTAGAGCTTTGAGTTGTGGACGACGTGTGAAGGTTGAATTCCTATCGAATGTTGGCACAAAATATTGCCTGGAAGTGAAGATCCAACTGGGCGTCCCTGAGCTCCTGGTCAGTCTGAGGTGAACCTGGTGCCAGCAGATGGACCCTAACATAATGTCCCACAGGTTTGTATTGGATCTATATTGGACTGAGGTCAGTCCTGTTGGAACTCATGTTGTTGGGATCTGGCAGTTCTCATCCTGTTCCTTCTGTACCAAGGAGCAGATGCTCTGAAACTGTATTGAGGCATTATTACGAGTTAGCTCCAGCACCAGGTCGGACGAAAAGGCCTACGAGTAAATGGTAAATGGACTTGCTTTTATATAGCGCTTTATCACCACACTGAAGCAGTCTCAAAGCACTTTACATATCAGCTCATTCACCCAATCACTCTCACATTCACACACCAGTGGGACAGGACTGCCATGCAAGGCGCTAGTCGACCACTGGGAGCAACTTAGGGTTCAGTGTCTTGCCCAAGGACACTTCGACACATAGTCAGGTACTGGGATCGAACCCCCAACCTCTCGATCAGAAGACGACCCACTACCACCTGAGCCACGGTCGCCCAGTAGGGCTGGGTGATATGCCTGGAAAACGGTTTTTCACCTATTCGAAATAAAGACCAGAAGAAGAGAGTCCAAATTTATACATATACATGTTTTGTGTGGCATGTATCATGACATGTCTTGTAGCAGCCAATTGCAGAGCGATGCGTCCACTTGACGCAGAAATGCTGTTGGCCAATCTCTGCATCACTTTGATGCCATCCCTACGACGTAGGTCCTGACACAGAAGCGTATATCAGGCTATAAGTGAAGCCTGGTGCGGTATTTACGATGTGAGAAAGAAAACCCGGCTCAAATATAGAAAGTGGGACCAAATGTAGGACGTGACGTTAAAACACAAATGTAACGCAGCAACTCCATCAGTGGCTGGGGAGAGGCACACAGCAATCACTCCCACATCATTCATTGATTTCACTTCTCTCTCTTCTCCAAACTGTTAACGTAATCAAACATGGCTGCACACTTGACTGCTCCATGTTTCACCTGCGCATACATTCTCACGTCTTCACACATGATGCAACGTTACAGGTGGCTAGGGCTGGGCAAAAAATCAATTTAATCGATTTATCGTATTTGTAGATACATTTTTTTCTCTCTTTTTTTTGTACATCTGACGCTTTCGACGTGTTTGGTGCGAATGTGCCATTAGCTCAAAAATACGTCTTAGCGCCGTGTTACACACTTATTCTGTTTAAGATGATGGTGGGTTTCCATTCCTGATCCAGCAGTCTGTGAGCATCGTAGCCAACGCTGAATGTTGGAGCAGAAGCAGAGTTTTTACAGGCTGGAGGAGGTTGCAGGTTCTCATCGTCTGCAGTTTCCTGTTTGAGCAGCAGTGGCTCTCTCTCTTGTGGAGGTTCAGGTTCCTCATGTTTGGGACTGAAGCTCGTCTGCAGCTGACAGATGTTGTCTGAGAAGACACACACACACACACACACTTCAGAATGAAAATGTTCACAAGTTGCTTACAAACAGTCCATTAGCAGTCATCTTAGCTGGTTGCCATAGTAACGGAGCAGGCCGTAGACACTGTTTAAATGATTCGATATAATTGGATACGATAATAAATGCAGTTTTAATTCATAATATTGATAAAAACTTATAATAAATAATGTTTTCAAAGAAATCTATGAAATGTTTTTTCACAACACATGTAGGAGTTATATTGTTTTATAGTGTATTATTCTGATTTTAAAGAATTTTTTTTTTTCTCAGTGGTTTGCTGTGTCGCAAAATTGCATTGTTTTGTCTTGATATTTAAAATGAATAATAATGTGTAAGCACTGTGTATGTGCGTGCATGTGTCAGTCACTGACCGTATGTGTGTGTCTGTAACAGTCTCCGCTGTCGGTCAATCTCCCACTCGTACTGATCGATGGTTTGTTGGAACACGGTGAATATTTCCGTAGCAGCAGCAGTTAATCTGTGAGTGATAAACTCTCTCAGAGCCTCAGAGGAACACATGTTTACTCTCTCACATGAACACACTGAGATACTATCGCTTTGTTGTGGTTTGTTTTCAGCCTGGACAACTGTCACTTCCGTCACATGCGCAGAACCGATCGTGTTTCCGGTGTCACGGTCTGAGAGTTTATTTCCTCTGACTGCTACGTACTGAGATGTACCCGTACTGCGTTATACTGATTAAAAAAAAATAAAGTTACATTAGGTTAATTGTTTTTTTTTACTGCAATGTATAATATAATATAACGTTTTTTTGGAAAATAAATTATTTATTTGGCGTGCCCTTCACTATGAAGAAGATTAACTTGTCTATCATTTCTTTGTGGCGTTGGAACCTCTCCTGCCTCGTATATTGAGCAGTTGTATATTTTTGTACAAGAAAAGGAGCCATTCAGCACTCGTCAAAATTTTTTTTTTTTATCTCAGCACGGCGGAAGTAGAAAAAAGCTAAGCGGAAGTAGCATAAATTCATTTTCCGGTAGTGTGCTTGCTTATAACCGATCTCTGATCATGACACCGGCGCATGTGCGAAACTCTTCTTCTTCTTCTTCTTCTTCTTTTTCTTCTTTTTCTTCTTCTTTTTCTTTTTCTTTTTCTTTTTCTTCTTATTTCTATTTCTATTTCATACATCCTACATTCGGTGGATGGATGGATTAAAGTCCTCCTAGAGCTGAAAAAAATACCTTCTCACTGCAGACAATACAGTGAATTAAATTCTATACAGTTAAAATTGTATATAGAATAATGTTTGATTGCTTAAATTTATATTGATCATGTAGCTGGAAATTTAAAAACAGTTTAAAATTAAATTAAATAAATTGGCATGAAGAAAATAAAACAGTATTTTGCATCTTCAAATTCTTACACATCTCAGTTTACATGAACACAATGTTATATAAAGGATACAAAGTATATAAAGTTATAAAAAGTAACTTGAATTTGATAATGCATGATCATGTGATCAACACATGCTAATTGCTAATTTCTTGCCACACATACAGCATGCATATTTAACCTGTACATTGGTGGTTAAATTAATCTGTTCCCACACAATTCAAATCTCTATTTTCTTCCAGAATAGTCTTTTTGTTGGTTTTTAATTATCTTACCAGGGATTTAAAACTTAAGGTTAGCCACAGGTGCAGGAAAGTTGACGGTCTGTAGATGTTGCAGGAGGTGAAGTTGGAAGGTGCTGAGTCATTGCGATGCATCATGTAAGGGATAATATATTGTAGGCAGTGGCTGTCCGTATGGTTGCCGTATCAATATACCGACATTCTATCCATACGCCCCTATTTGGCCAGTTTAGGTCACGTGACTAAGACTATTCACGTGTACTTTGGTAACCGTACCAAATGCCGACAGGACGGACAGAACCATTGATGTTATGAATCTAGTGTTCCTAGCAGCAGCATTACACAGAAAAAAACAGACTTACTGCAGTAATTGATGGGTTATAACAAGAATACAGCATCTATTAGAGCGAACAATAGGCCTAATTTAAGGTTTTAAGGTTTCCCAAAGAAAGTTGTTTAAGGAGACATTGGAAAATGGCAGTGAAACAGGAATGTTTTGTGGCAACTGAGAGGTCCGGCTCTGCAGTGAACACTTCAATCTATCTGTCTGTCTGTCTGTCTGTCTGTCTGTCTGTCTGTCTATCTATCTATCTATCTATCTATCTATCTGTCTGTCTGTCTGTCTGTCTGTCTGTCTGTCTGTCTGTCTGTCTGTCTGTCTGTCTGTCTGTCTGTCCGTCCGTCCGTCCGTCCGTCCGTCCGTCCGTCCGTCCGTCCGTCCGTCCATCCATCCATCCATCCATCCATCTATCTGTCTATCCGTCTGTCTGTCTGTCTGTCTGTCTGTCTGTCTATCTATCTATCTGCTCTATTGCAACCATTAGTCGATGCGGCGTCTACGTATATAATGTCGATGATTTACATTAGCATTAACCCAGCATTAGCACTAGCCTAGCATTAGCATAAACTAAGCATTAACCCAACATTAGCACTAGCCTAGCATTAGCATAAACTAAGCATTAACCCAACATTAGCACTAGCCTAGCATTAGCATAAACTAAGCATTAATCTAGCATTAGCTAATCATTATCAGCAATAGCTTAGCATTATATGTTTTTAATTCATTTCTATTGTATAATCATAATGAATGATGTTAAAAATTAACATCTAACATTTTTTAAACTTTACTTGTGTGCGATCCAAAGTTCTTATCTCTAGAAACTCTGCGAAAGTGACATTTTTTGGTGTCTTTCTTACATATTGAAAAGTTGTTATTGTTGATATTTTGGCTTCCACTGAAACATCCAAATATGGAAAAACTATTTTTTTTTGCTGTCATATCTCACAAAACACCACAAACAAACCAGAACATAAAAGGCACCAATCACGTCACTGTCTTCTTTGTCTGACAAAGAAACTCAAGAAATCACAGTGAGAATGAATGAAAAACACTTGTTTAATAATAGAAATGGAACTTCAAACACGCTATGGGATTTGCAATCCCACAATGCAGTGCAGGAAACTTTTCTAAAGTTCAAGTCACGTGATCGTTTATCATCAAACCCAATGTTGTGAGTCAAAACAAACGTGTAAGCTGCAATTCCAACTTTCTGCATTTGTTTGTGAGTCAACTTCAATTTTTGGGGAAGAAATACCTTTGATTTTGTTATCGTCCCCATCAACTTTAAGTTTTGTTTAATAACTTTATGAGGAAACGCATTAAACATTGCTTTTTTATGATTTAAAAACAAAATACAAAAGTCTAGAGTAGACAAAATGACAAAGGCACCAACACTAAACACTGTACATGTAATTAAATGTAAATGTCCCTGCTGCATGTAATTATTACAATACAAAACCCCATCATACAAAAGGTGAAAACATATTTACAAACTGTGTCCTTTTACAATCACAGAATCTTCTGCTGCTTTTTTCTTTCAGCCTAAAAAAAGAATAAACCAAAGGCTTCTTTTGCAGCTGTTGCGTGAAAAAATACTTTTTTTTTTTTTTTTTTTTTTTGTCAGTTCACATGATTTTCCTCATTAAAGAAGAAACACAAATTGAGTACACAATTAGCACATTCCACCAGTGTATGTAAACTTATAAACACAACTGAAAAATGTCAGATAATAAAAGCTAAATAAATTACTGACACATTTTACAGCCCAAACAAAATAAATCCAAACGCCTTATTTTTAGGTTTCAGCGTTAAATTCCGAGGGGAGAAAAAAATAACCTGACCAGAACTGGAATATATATTCAAGTCTGTCTATTTTGTATAGTTCATGTTCATATGAAGAGAAAAAAGAAAAGAAAATTAGCTCAAAACAATATTTTGGCACAAAACCGTCGTGCGTAAAAACGCACACAGAACCATCTTGTTCAACTGATGGGTTCAAAGGCTGAGGGCAAAAAACACTTCAGTCTGTGATGATGTTGCACAGTATCTGAAATGTTCAAATAAGAATCAACTCAAATCTCAGCCTAAAGGAAAGTATTTTGGCACCAAAGCTTTGTGCGTAAAAGCGCACTGGTTCAGACACATGCATCTTGTTCAACTCTCCCGTTTTTTCTGGTCTTGTTTGGGGGGGGGGTTCATATGATCTGGATCACAGTCGGTTATTGAATATAATACAAATGAATCGTACAGTTCAAACATTTTTACAGCCTAAAAATGAAAGATTAACACATGAATAGAAGCGTATCTTACACTCCAGTATTTTAATGTTGGGTCACAAAAGGAAAACGAAATAAATTGCAGCTGCTTGGTCAGAGACTAAAAGTTAAACTTCAGTCTGTGAGAATGTTGTGTATTTGAAATGTTCAATTTAGGATCAACTCAAATCTCAGGCTGAAGAAAAGTCTTTTGGCACCAATGCTTCGTGCGTAAAAGCGCACCGGTTGTTCAGACGTAATGCTTATTGTCGAAGTCCCCTGTGGCGCTGATGGTCTTGGTGGGGTTGTATTTGAGGGGGTAAGCCCCCCGCACCCCACGGAGCGCCCTGGATAGGGAGGTGCACAGCAGGACGCCCCCCAGCAGCAGCAGCGCCGTGGCGGCCCAGCCCACGTAGATGGCCGCGCCGATCTCCCGTTTCTGGGAGGACGGAACCAGCGGGTCGTGGAAGTCCACAATGATGTTGTTGGCCATCCAGCAGAGCGGGACCAGCATGAGCAGCGCGCTCAGCACGTACAGCACCCCGCCCGCGTGCACGACACGCGCCTTCAAGTCCTCGTCTTTGATGCAGTTGGTGCACTGCGCGCCCGTCACCGTCACCGTGAGCGCGGCCACGCCGACCACGGCAGCGACCACCGTGAGCGCGCGCGCCGTCTGCAGGTCCGAGCTCAGAGCCAGAACCGAGTCGTGGAGCTTGCACTGCATCTGGCCCGTGCTCTGCACCACGCACGACATCCACAGACCGTCCCAGATGGTCTGCGCAATCACGATGTTGGAGTCGATGAAGGCGGTCACCTTCCACATGGGCATGCCGCACGAGACCATCACCAGCAGGGAGCCCGACACGCACAGCGCGAGGCCGAGGAACTCCAGACACGCAGCGAGCATGGTCCGTCCGTCTACTGGTCCTCCTGTAGTCCTGGTCCTGGTTCTGGTCCTGGTCCTGGTTCTGGATCCGCTGCGTCTTTGTGTCCTGGTTCGTGTACGTCCTGACTTGTCTGACCCTGGTGCGCTCTGAGCACATCACATCACATCACATCACATCACATCACCGAGACTGAAAACTTTACACCAATCAGCAAGGAGCGTGTGCGTGTGCGCGTGCACTGGAGCTTCCCGTTAGTCAGAGGATGACGTTATCCTGAAAAAAACGGAAAATGGGTCAAACATCGACTGACCCAACTTTGATCTCCTTTCCTCGTGGACCTGGTGGAAATAATAATAATAATAATAATAATAATAATAATAATAATAATAATAATAATAATAATAATAATAATAATAACACCTCCTTTAAAAAACAAGCAAAAATCCGAATTATGAATTAGAAAGTCATATTAAACACACATGTCATATTTAAGAGGAGGAAAAGCCACTTAAAAAAAAACAAAATAAAGAAAAAGTTGAAAGTATGACAATTGTATTTACAAGTTTGGAGATGAAGATTTTCAGAAATTCACTGGGAAAATTTATAGACCTTGCATCTTTAAAAAAAAAAAAAAATCTGACACAAAATGAGGTAAATAATAAAATATATTAAATATTACATACACAATAAAGTCGCTTAATAGGTCGCTTCAAACAAAAATGGGGTCATCTGAAATGTCTAGTAATAATAAAATAAAATACTGATTAAGATTATATTTTTTAATTTCAATTTTTACTTGTAGATTTATTTATTTGTATTAATCTATTTTGCATAATTAAAAAAAACAATTCATAATATCACAGAAATATAGACATACAGTGTAGGAAGTGGCAAAGCTCGAAGAGCTTAAATAATTTAAATTATTTTTCAAATTAAAACACCACAATCTCAAACAAGTGTATTGTATTACTTTCTCAAATACAAATCTGGTTCAAATAAAATTCAGAATAAATATATCTGAGCTGGCGCATTTGGTCACTTAGTGCACAAATCCTTACTACTCTGTATTTGTAACATAGTATAACAACAAATATGATGAAAAAACTAATTTTAGAGAAAAAAAAATGAGATTACCAGAATTTTTTATATAAAAATTAGATCATGACCCAAAACTGCTGAGCTAATATATTACTTGATATCAGTTTTGTGAAGTCATAAATGAAGGTTTGTGAGAAACTTCAGTGAGCGTGGAGCTGCTGGAGATATTTTTAGTCTTTTATTTACGAACTCCACCTCAATGAATCGTTGAGTTACAGACGTGAGGCCACATGTTGATGTTTGCTGCTGATGAAGCTGATAAAAGCTCAACCACTCCTGCTGTAATGAGCTTAATCATCACTGACCCCTCCCCACATCCGCGCTTAAAAAAAAAAAAAAAACGTCAAACAAATAAATTGGACAAACATTTTCAACTGCTGAATCACAGTTTTATTCGTCACAAACAGACCTACGATTTTAATTCCCTAGTTCTTCCCAAACAGGGGTGTGCGTACCCCTAGGGGCACAGGAGCACATTGCAGGGGGTACTTGGAAAGATTTAACAATTAATTTTAAAAAGTCAGAAAATGCTCCTTGTTCCTTTTTATGGCCATTTTTTGGACAAATTCACCATAAACTTAAAATCCAGCAAAATGTTGCCTATACGCGCCACCAAACCCAACCTGGCAACGCAGCTTCTGCCGCTGTTTGCACTCCTGTCTGCACCGCTTTGTTTATTTACATTTGTTCATTAAATATACAATTAGATATGTTAGAAAATAAGGATTGTTTCAAAAGGAAAGACGGCGAAAGACAGACTAGTGTTATGTACTGAGTTTCCATATATACGCATGCGCGCACTACCAAAAAATGCATTTTTGCTAAACCCCCCCCCCCAAAAAAAAACAATAATTCATTTTTTGTTTATTTTTGTTTTCAAAGTGAACGGACACGTGTTTTATTTGTTTATTGGATTGGGTTAGGGTTAGGTTAGGGTTAGGGTTAGGGTTATAATCTCAGTACGGCGGTAAACTCATGTGACACTGGCCTTTAAAGGGATCCTCCACTGTTTTTACAAATGTGGCCTAAAATCTTTGAAATGTCCGTATTAGAGGATCTACGCCTAACAAAAAACATTATTTTTGCACTCATATTTCTTTTATTAACTTTTAAAAAGGGGACTACTTTACCATTTTAAAACCTGTGGTCCGCCTTTTTGAAATCACGTGATCAATGACATCACACGGCCCCACTACCTGTAAACATTGTTCCCATTGTTTTGTATTAGAGTGAAGCATTCAGCCTGCTTTTTAGATCATTTATCAGCTTTTTCAGTCGAAATGTCAATTTGTGCTGCTTTTGGTCTAAATAATCAGAACTTGTGACGCTAAAAATAATCTATGACCGCAGGGGGCGACAGTTCCAACTCTACGGTTTCTTCTCTGCCTCATTGTCTACTACCAAACCGCAGCCCTGGAAATGTTTTTATCCTCTTACAGTAAACCAAAGAGGGTCACATCGACATCTTTAACTTTTCCTGATTATTGTACAGCAACCAAACGCAGCACAAATTGGCATTTTGACCAAAAAATCTATTAAATTATCTAAAAAACAGGCTGAATGCTTCACTTCAATAGAAAACAAAATTGGATGTAAAGAGGCAGTGTGATGTCATCAATCACATGACTTCAAGATGGCGGAACACAGGTTTTAAAACAGTAAAGTAGACCCATTTTTAAAAGTTAATGAAACAAATATGGTGCAAAATAATGTGTTTTGTTAGACACAGATCTTATAATAAGAAGATTTTAGGCCACATTTGTAAAAACAGTGGAGGATCCCTTGAAAGAACCGGACTGCCAGATGAACGTCACACTTGTACATGAAAAGGGAAATAAACATGGAATGCTGTGGACAAACGCAGGAGAGGGTGGAAAGAAAGCACTGATTAAACACCTCAGAACGCAGATGCTTCCTCTTTTTTCCCTCCACGCCCCAGTGTTTACGTCACAGAAAACGTCCAACGTGTCCGTTTTCCCCGACAATCAGAGTTAGCTTTAGCAACGGAAAAAGCAGTTACACTCGGATGAAATCTGGAAGTTTCATCTTCATCATTAGGAGTCGCAGCTCTGCTTTGAGCTCCTCCCTGATGGCTGGAATGATCTTTAGCAGGATTTTCAAAATAAAAGACAGCTGCAGAGACAAAAGAAAGACTGAAGGAAAAAAAAAAAATCCCGATGGTAACACAGAGGATTAAAAAAGACTTGGGTTTTCCTGAACTTAGGCTTAATTTACTCAGAGTTTTTCTAACCTGAGCTCTGTGAAACAGTAAGTGAAACATGATTTAGTGACGACGTAATCATTTGAAAAGCTTTTCACTTGTGATTTATTGAGCTTTGAGGGATCTATTTGAACTTCTTGATGGGAGCAGGTGGAGCTGAAGCCACTTTCTTGGCCTGGTCTTCACACGTAGAGAGTGTTTCACAGCTGCAGGACGTCCCGTCTCTAATCACTTCCTCTGACTCCATTGTTCTCAGCTCGGCTCAGGAAGTTTCTCCTGCTGCTTTTCCTTGTCGACACATTTACTCCGATCCTCACCTGCAGCGCTGAGGAAGATTGTTTTTCTTCACACTTCTGTCCGACATTCCAGTTTGATTCACAGGTGACAATCATGTGTTTTTCTCTGTGACAATTAAGACAAAATCCCAATGGTCAGAAACCCCAACCCCTCATTTTGGACAATGAACCCTAACCCTAACATAATCATAATAACATGTTCAGGATGTGTTATTGTTTTGTTTCCATATTGGAGACTTAAACAAGATGTGATGATGAACCAAGGAACGTCTTTATTAATATTTACTGTATAAATTCAGCATCCTCCTAATGAGGAACGTTGGGATTTTGTCCATTAGGTTTTTGACTGTTTTGTATATTGGCTTTTTTTTCCCTTGGGATTTTTTCCAATAGGATTTTGACCACTGAAATTTTGTCCACTTGGTTACTGACTGTTTTGTCCATTGGGATTTTGTCTGTTGGGATTTTGTCCACCTGTATTCTGACCCTTTGGTCCGTTTGGGATTTTGTCCACTAGGATTTTGTCCTGTCACTGAAGTAAACAAGATGTAGTGATGAACCGTACATTATGGGATGTATTTATTAATATTTACAGTATAAATTCAGCATCCTCCTAATGAAGAACGTTGGTATTTTTCCCATGGGGATTTTGTCTATTGGGATATTTTCTCACTGGGATTCTGACTGTTTTGTCTATTGGGATTTTGTCCACTTGGTTTCTCACTGTTTTGCCAGTTTGGTATTTTGTCCACGATTCTGACCTCTGGGATTTTGACACTTGGTATTTTGTCCTATCGCCAAATTTAACAAGATGAACCATCAGAGGGACATCTTTTTTAATACCTTCTGTATAAATTAAGCATTCTCCAAATAAGGACCGTTGGGATTTTGTCCACCTGGTTTCTGACTTATTTATCCTTTTTGAATTTTGTCTGTTGGGATTTTGTCCACTTGGTTTCTGACTGTTTTATCCATTGGGATTTAGTCAATTAAGATTTTATCTACGAGGATTCTGAGCATTTTGTCAGTTGGAATTTTGTCCACTTGGTTTCTGACTGCTTTGCCATTTGGGATTTTGTCCACCTGGATTCTGACCTTTTCGGTGCGTTGGGATTTTGTCCCGTGACTGAAGTAAACAAGATGTGGTGATGAGCCGTGAACCATCAGAGGGATGCTTTCTTTAAATATTTACTGACTAATTTCACCGTGCTGCTAACGAGCTGGTGAATCGGAGTAAAAAAAAAAAAAAAAAAAATTCAAACTGTTGTTTTTCATCTTGACTGTGCAGTGACTCAGCACAGCTGTGAGAAACAAAGGTCGGACATGACGCTGACCATGGTAATGGCCTCCTGATGCCTTCAGCATTAAACATTACTAATATTTAATCAAACAGTAGCACGGGGGAAACTAAAAACAATCAGAATTAATGTATTAAACTGGAAAAATAAACGAGAAAAACAGTGTTATCACACACAGTAACGCAATGCTGCTTTGTTGTTGCACATTTCTGCAAAAACACAACATTTCCTCGCAGGAAGTCAACTTCTGAACGCCTCTGTTATGTTAAATAAATCCCAGCAGCATCACGTCTTTCCTATATTGTAAAAACACAGCAGTTCATCACTGATGCACCATATGTTTCATTCTGAGAACTTATCAACCAATAATAGGATCCTTCTGAATGTGACCTTAATCCATAGCCCCGCCCCTTTACCATTTAACCCAGCGAGTGTCGCTACATGCTAAGCTAAGCAAAACATGTGGGACTGTTCACTGATTTTAGGAGTCCCAGATATTTCCTTCATACGTCTGTCAACAAAGGAGATGAATATGATTTTGAATGGAAACCTCTTGCGTTTGTTTTGTTTGACATTTATTTGTTTTTATGTTTTATGTGAAAATAATGTGGCTGCAGGAAAACCCACTGCTGCACAACAGTTAGTGTTCTGCACTCAGAAGTAGATAGAATAAAATAAGACAATAAAAATAATGACCAAAAATTATGAATTACAAATTTAAAAAAGTAATAATCAAATTCACAGTATATAACTTCATTGTTAAGGCGACTTCTCTCTTACGTACATTAAAAGCAGTGTTTCTCAAATGGGGGTATGTGACGGCAATACAGGGTGTACTTGAGAGAGAGAGAGAGAGTGTAGAAAATTACAAATTAAAGCAATAAAAATGTTTTTTTTTTTAAATTTTGGTTAAAAATCATAATCATATACACTAAAAATTGCCAGCAACTCACATAATGACAATAAAGACACACTAAATGAGAGAAAAATACACAAGATCACTACAAACTACACAAAAATAGCAGAGGAACATACAAAACGACTTAAGAAACAACCACACCACACCAAAAACACACATTTAAATAATACCAACACACAAAAAATGACAACAGAAAGACACAAAATAAGAGAAAAATATACTGAAAAATAAAAAGAACAGACAAAAACAAAATACACAAAATGACATCAAAAGCAAAATGATGTTGATTAGAACATGAAGTGAAAATACAAGAGTCTGTCTTGGTCCCACACCAGGAGGAAGACGACCTTAAATGATAAAAAAAAAAATATTGAAATAAATATATTCAGGAAGCACTAAATACTGTTTCATTGAACTAATTTACAAAATTATATTCTTTAAAACATGTGTTATCTTATCAGAATTCTGAATAAAATGTGTTGGTCAGACAAAGTTAGAACTTGGATTCAAAAAGAAAGGGGCACTTGAGCCAAAAAAGTTTGAGAATCACTGCATTAAAGCATGGAGGAGGTTCAATCATGCTGTGTGGCTGCTAAACAATAAATCATATAATACGATAAATAGAAAAAAATATTTAATTCAGTTTGTCAAATTAAATATTGTCTTAAACCTACTTCCTCATTTGTTCGTTTAAAGAACACTTTAGTTGAAACATTTCTTGCTTTTGCTTTAAAAGTGATGTTAAAAATGATTGAATCCATGTCAGTGTGTCTGTATTTCTGCAGTGTAAGATGGAGGTTGAAGTTAAACATTGAAAGGTTAAATATCAACAAAAGGAAATGATGTGGTGGTGTGATGCCTCTGTTTCTTCTTCTGTGGTGGTGACGGAGGAGCTGAACAATGATGAGAGTGTGAAGCTGTTTCCTGAGCTCACAGAGCTGTGGGTGGCCGGACACCATCACACCCATTATTATGGGACGTTCACTGCAGGATTGCGTTGCTTTCTGTTGTTTAGAGCAGGGGTTCTCAACTGGTCTCATCCTGGGGATCCACATTTTGCCACGGTCATTAAATTGTGACCTAAATTTTTTTTTTTTTACAATTCAACCAATCAAATTTAGTTTTTCAAAAAAAAGCTGTTGAAAACACACACATATGATCTTTTTTTTTAAACATAAATCTATATATTTTCCTTGGCAACATGCATTTCACAGCATGCCTTTCAAAATAAAAGACAAGTCCAACATGAGAGACATTAAGTATTTATTTATTTATTTTTAACCAGTGGTCCACGACCCACCCAGTACGGGTCCGGGACCCACTTTTGGGTCCCGACCCACCAGTTGAGAATCACAGGTTTAGAGTGTGTTAGGTTAGGTGTGTTAAGGCTTTTATTTTGTGATGATTACAGATTTCCTTCAGCTACTAAAAGAAATGTTTCAATCATCTATGGCAGTGATTCTCAAATGGGGGTACGTGCACCCCTAGGAGTATACGATGGCACTACAGATGGTACTCGAGCAAAAAATAGAAATCTATTCAGGAGCCACTAAAGCAGGGTTTTTCAACCTTAGGGTCGCATGGAGTTTAGATGGGGTCACCTGAAATTTCTGAAAAATAAAATACATTTCAGAATTTTTTTAAATTGCATGGTTTTTTTTAAAAGAATTAAAACAACACAATCACAAACAACTGTTTTCTATACTTCAACTTTGTGAAATGTAAATCTAGTTAAACTAAAATGCAGAGTCCACTTATCTACGAAATGAGATTCTTTAACATGTATGTTATCCTCGTTTATTTCATCAATATGCTCGATATTTGTTTTTAAATGGTTTTCAAAGCAAAATGTTGCAGTCAGACAAAGGGGGTACTACTTGGATTCCGAAATAAGAGAAAGGGGGTACTTGAGCCAAAAAAAAATTGAGAACCGCTGTTCTTTGGTTTAAAAACTTAACAAAAAGCAGTTGAAAAAAGAAAAAGGTTTATTGTGACACCAGATTGTAAATAATTGCCCCTTCAAAATAAAAGCACAGATGGATTTCTTGACCTCATTTCGCTGCACATTATGAGTGTTTCCTCCCTGATGGCAGTTTGAAGGTCACACAATGACTTCAGCTGGGAATCGGCTGCGGGACAATGGTTCCATCACACGTGTACGCTGTGATTGGCCCATTAGCATCGTAGTCACCACTTCCCCACAGGAAGAGGTCATTGTTTGGTTTCTGCTCGGTAAAGGGACAATGGAGCTTGTGAGCTTGTGGTGGGAAAGTGTGTTTTTATTATTAGTCTGTTAAAAGATATTGAAAATGCAAAAATTAGTCGTTTGAAAAAATGTCAAGAACTGTTAAAGACTTCCATAAACAATACTTGAGTGTATTAGAAACATTGATGCCATTTATTGCACATGGATGATTTAACACAAGAGAAATATCAGACATTGTAGGGCATTGAAATTTAGAGTACGTATGAAAAGGGCAGGACTACAAATACAAGGCAATTTATAAAAATAATTTAAAAGGTTGAGCCCAAAATACAAATGAGACTTAAATATAACGGACAGAAAATTTGGGACTGTAAATATTTAAGGAACAGAAAAAAGACAAAGAGATAGAAGAAAAAAACTGTTATAAATGGGACAGAATGACTAAATCTTTTCCTCAAAGATGGCAAAAAAGTGTCCACAAAGACAACGGACACTGGGCAACAAAGATGGGACCATTTAACAAAGGAGAGACAGGACTAGAAATGCTATAAAGGCAAGACTATGAAGACCTTAGAGACCGGCCTATGAAGGCAGGACTACACACATCTGAGAGACAAGAATACATAGACTGTAAATACAGGACTAGAAAGACAAATACAGGACTACACAAACCCAAGAGACAGGAATACAAAGTCTGTAAAGAGAGGACAACAAAGACCATAAAGACAGGATTACGAAAACCATAGAGACAGGACTAGAAAGACCATAAAGGCGGGACTACGAAGACCTAAGAGACCAGCCTATGAAGAAAGGACTACACACATCTGAGAGACAAGAATACATAGACTGTAAATACAGGACTAGAAAGACAAATACAGGACTACACAAACCCAAGAGACAGGACTAGAAAGACCATAAAAAATTGACCAAAATAACTGTAAAGATGGGATTACGCGGACCATCGAGACAGGAATACAAATACTTTAAAGACAGGACTACAAAGACCATAAAAACAGGACTACACAGACCTAAGAGACAGGAATGCAAAGCATGTAAAGAGAGGACAACAAAGACCATAAAGAAAGGACTACAAAAGCCTTAAATACAGGACTACAAAGACCCCGAAGACAGGATTACGAAGACCTTAGAGACAGGACTAGAAAGACCATAAAAAGAGGACATTATAAACAATAAATACAGGACTAGAAAGAGAGTAAAGACCAGACTACAAAGACCATAAAGGTGAGGGAAAAAAGGCTTTAAAGACAGGACTACAAAGTTAGAATTTAAAGTCTGACGACTTAAGACGGCATAGATTGAAGAAACAGGACTAAAAAGACTGTAAAAAGGACTACAAAGACATAAAAACTGGCTGAGATGGGACTAAAATAACAGCAGGGACAGAACTGAAAATACAGAAACAAAAGTTCAAAGATGGCAAAGGCATATCAAAACAAGTAACGAGGAAACAAACATAAAGACAAGACAATACCAAAGACAGAAGAAATGGCAGACAGGACTTAAAGACAAAAAACAGGACACAAAAACAGTTGGAAATGGGACTAAAAGGCACAGTAGAAATATTAAAAAGAATCTAAACAAACATCAGAGATTGGACTACAAAGACAGGAGAAATTGGATTACAAATATGGCAGCAACATTTCAACAGGGACAACAGAGGCACAATACGTTGTGTGTCCGGTGCTGGCATTAGGTTATAGGTCAGAGTGGACAGACAGCTGCAGAGAACAGAAAGAGATGGACCAACATGGTGGTTATCTGACAGGAAACGCTGCTTTTACGCTCAGGAAATGAGCCGACGGTCGAGATAAGGAGGGAAATAGCTCCGGAAATCAAAACAAGACACACCCTCAGTTTAAAATGAATACTCACCCACTGCAGCGGGTGCCCACTCACTTCTTAAAAGATGGTTTGCAATTTTCAGTTTTGTTATACGATAAAAACATTCAGTAACAGCTTTCAAGAATGTTTTCAGCCTGTTTTTGCTCATATGGGACTTATTTGGTTGATAAATAACTTCATTTGGGATGCTATAAAATTTTCAGATGTCATAGATATATGTATTAGAGTATTTCTAATTTCTCACCTTCATGCTTTCAATTTTAAGAAATGTATTGCCGTTTTTTTTTCTTGGAACGTTGCACTTTAATCACATTTGTTTCCTAATTTTTTGGGGCAAAAATATCATATCTCACATCATGAGACTTCCATGAAATTCCATCAGAAGAAAGAAAATGTTAAATGAAAAACTGAACATGAGCCTGATGACAGCATCCATACAAGCTGTGATTCAAAGGTTTACCTATACGTCATCATTATGACTAAATAGAGAATCAACTGAAGAAACAATCAAAAGTAACAAAACATAACCTAAATATTTACTTTTATTCCTGTAAGAAAGTATGATTTAGCCAGCATTCTGTTTTATTTAGACATCATTATTTTTAAGTCTATCTATTTATAAAATGAAAATAAAACAGATAAAAATAAAATAAAGTGTAATTTGTCTAAAAAAATAGAATAAAAATAGTATAATCTATCTATCTATCTAAAAAAATGAAGTATAAAAGTATAATCTATAAAATTTAAATGAATAAATAAATAAAAATAAAGTATAATAATAATTGGGGGAGGAAGGGGGGGTGTGGATGGCCTTAAAAGTGTACAGGAATTTGATGGGGAGCCAGTGGAGCTGTGGAGACGGTTGATGTTTCATAGGTGGAAGCATGCCAAATGGGTTATGTTGTTGATGTAGGAGTGAGATGACAGGGAGCTGTCGAGGATGACACCCAGACGCTTGACCTGAGGGGAGGGGGACACAGTGGAGCTGTCATTGGTGAGGGAGAAAAAGTTAGCTTTGGAAAGGATGGATTTGGTGCCAATAAGGAGGAGTTCAATGTTATTGGAATTAAGTTGGAGGAAGTTGGAGGTGAACCAGTTTTTAATATCTGAAACACAGTGGTAAGGAAGAAGGGGGGTGGAGAGTGGAGTCAGGTTTACTGGACAGATATAGTGGGGTGTCATCCACGAAGCAGTGAAAATGAATGCAGAATTTCCTAAAGATATCGCCGGGTAGAAGGAGATAGATGATAAAGAGAAGGGGCCCAGGATGGAGCCCTGGGGAACACCAGATATGACGAGGGAGGGCTGGGAATTATTGAATGTTTTGAGTTGGATGAACTGGGTGCGGCCTGAGAGGTACCAGTGGAACCAGTGGGGGTGTGGGGGTGTGGGGGGGGGGGGGGTGGAGGAGAGTCTATTGAGGAGGATGGGGTGAGAAATGGTGTCGAAGGCCGAACTCAGATCAAGGAGAATGAGGGTGGAGATTAAACCGGAGTCTGCTGCCATGAGAAGGTCATTGGTGATTTTGAGGGGTGCAGTTTCAGGGCTGTGGAGGGGATGGAAACCGGATTGAAATTTTTCATAGAGGCTGTTTTGAGTGAGGTGGGAGAGAAGTTGAGAAGCGACAATTTTTTCTAAAAGTTTTGAAATGAAGAGAAGGTGCATGGGGCGGAGGTTATTGAAATCATCGGGGTCAGAACCAGGTTTTTTCAGAATGGTGGTGATGACTGCTGATTTAAAGAGAGAGGGGACGATTCCAGTGAACAGGGAGGAGTGCATAATGACTGATATGAAGGGAAGCAGAGAAGAGAGGCAAGACTTGACCAGGACTGTGGGGATGAGATCGAGCTGACATGAGGAGGGTTTGGATTTTTTTAATGAGGTTAGAAAAATCTTAAAAATGAAAAAAAAAAAAAAAGTATAATCCATCTATCTATAAAAATAATAAAGTATAATCTATTTATAATATATATATATATAAATAAATATATATAATCTATCTATCTATAAAAATAACAAAGTTTAATCTATTTATAATATATATATATATATATAAATAAATATATATAATCTATCTATCTATAAAAATAACAAAGTATAATCTATTTATAATATATATATATTATAAATAGATTATACTTTGATATAGATTTTATATATAAAAAAATCTATCTATCTATAAAAATAACAAAGTATAATCCATCAAAAAATTTAAAATAAATAAATAAAAACAAAATATAATCTATTTATCTAAAAAAGATAAATAAATGAATTTAGAAAATAAGAAGAAATCTTGTAGAATATTTTTATCTATACAATGAAAAAAGTGTATTCTATCTATCTATAAATAAATAAATAAATAAATAAATAAATAAATAAGTAAATAAAAGTACAATCTATCTGGTTATTTTTGCCGTCATGGAGCAACACTGCCACCCTCCGGCCGCCTCGCGCTAACACACCCTCCTTCCTCTCCTCCACAATACATCGTCCAAACAGAGCTCCTCTCGCGCGCTCGGGCACGCACCCACTATGCGCGTCCCCGCGTCCCATGCGCGCACGCCGAATACCGCTTCTGTTTGGATTTTTAACGCCTTCTTTGTCCCAGCATCCTTTTCTTCATTCCCTTCCTCCCTCACCGCCGTCCACAGCCTCCATCCCCCGCCGCCTCTCCTCCCCCCTCGGCCGGAAACATGACGGCCAACAGCCGCTACCGGAGCCGCGCGCCGCGCACAGGTGAGCTCACCTCCTCCAGGTGTGTGTGATTAGACTCCACTGATTGGCTGATTAATAACCACAATGTGATTATTCTGTGTTCTGATGTCTGCGGATCAGATGATGGAGAGGTAAGCACGCGCGCTGTGTGTGTGTGTGTGTGTGTGTGTGTGTGTGTGTGCGTGCGTGTGTATGTATGTATGTGTGTGTGTGTTTATTTGCATGCTCGTACACGCCACCGAAGCCCCTCCTCCTCCTCCTCACCTGACACCTGCAAACGACTGGCCACACAGAGACCCGCCATATCATTATGAACACTGAATTGGAAAATAATTATTTCTTATAAAATGGAGTGGCAAACTGCATTTTAAACCATGCTGTAACACTTCAGCTGGTGATCATTATACCTGGTGACTAATGGAAACTTTAATGCTGTCACTGTAATCTCAAACTCATGTTCAGTCCCAATACAACAACATGCAGCTGTGCACTTATTTTAACTTTGTATATCCTTATAATCAGTGTGACACTGTCAGAAACAAGTCACAAGATAACATGGTCACTAGTTGAACCATAACACCAACGAAAAAGCGCTTAAAGCTGCAGTTTGTACTTTTTTTTGGTTTGTTTTATTTGGTCAAAAATCCATAATCATCTTAATATATTGTAATCCAAATTGTTTTAGGTGGACAATGAATCTCTTCTCCTTCTCCTGGCTCTGTAAATTAGCTTTAGAAATATAGGACTTCAGCCAATCAGAGATCTTTCCACCAATAGGATGATCTTATGAGCTGTTTTAAGCATTACTATTGGCTGTTCGAGGTGCTCGTCAAAAGCTGATGCACGTTCTGGAGAGTAGGGACAGTCCCATGGCATTATTTCATCTGAAGTCTCTAATGCGGCTTTTGGCACAGCGGTTACACGGCAAAGCAAAAGGAAGACTGAGGTGGAGAAGCAACAGAATAAAGGCACAAACTAAATAAAGGACTTCGCGGAGGTCCCTCTGCATGCGGTGTTTGCGACGGACTGCACGCGATACGCTTTCAGTCAGCAGTCGGATCCAAGTCAGAGAGAGATTCTTCATACTCTCAGATCCCTTTCTCCCTTTCTCTCCCCGCTGCTGTCTTGCACTGCCTCCAAACTTTCCAAAGTCCCTCCCTCAGAGGAGCTAACAAGCTAACGTTAGTCTGACAGCAACATCACAGTAATATAACATGCTCTGTTAAAAGCATATTACTGCAGCGCTTCTCTCTCTCATTGTGCACACACCTCAGCAGCAGCAGCAACAACACAGTGTCATTCACAGCAGCTCACACGGAGGCTGCTGCACTCACATGAACAAACGCATGTACTACATAGTTCTAGCGTAACAATTACAAATCAAACATAATGTAAATCAAGCAGAAAAGTCACCAGACTCCTCCAGACCATACACTGTAAAAAAAAGACGGCGCTCCAGCTCCCGGAAAGGGGCGGGGACTGTGAGCAACAGCTGTCACAGTCCATCAAACACAACCCTGGCTCTGATTGGTTTTTTATGCTTGGTTGCCGTGCTTTCTGACAATCTGCCAAAGGCAGCAGGAGCAGCAGGGGGGACTCAATGAGTCACTTTTATAAGAGTTACGGACTGCACCTTTAAGTAAACCTGTTTATATCCAGCTTCGTAGTACAGCTTCCCTCTGACGGAGAACGTTGGATTATGTGAAGGGCGCTAAGGGAGATAAAACGAATATATACTGTACTTATCCTGATGTTTGGACCAGCCTTAATCATTATTGTACTTCCAGACACAAAGCAGGAATGGCTTTAATAACCAGTTTGACTCCAAATTCCCAGACAAATTCCTCGTGTGTATTCATACACTCTTGGTCAAAAAAGTTGATTCTGATCTTAATCCATTTCAACATTGGTGAAATGTTCTGGAAAAACATTGATCTCCTCCAGATACCACAGCACAACTTTCCTCTGTGGATGAAAGATGTTTACGCAGTAGGACACACACACACACACACACACACACACACACACACACACACACACACACACACACTGGACATTAGATTAAGCATTAAAGGCCGGCAGTGATGATACTCTGATGGACTTTTATACAAACGTTCACTCTGCTCACATCACACACCATCTGTCTCTATTTAAGCCTCTTCAGATACACACACACACATGCATACACACACACACATGCATACACACACCTCCCCTCCTGTATCATCATGAGTGCGTAAAGGACCGCAGGCAGCCACTCAATAAAACATGAGAGGAATCCTGGGATTGTCCCACTAACGCTGCTCCACTCCATCATGCATGTGTTCACGGCTGATTTGGTGTGTGTTTGTGTGTGCGTGTGCCTGTGTGTGTCCAGTATTTGTGTGTGTTGTCTGTGACCTCACAATCAAGCCCTCAGACAAACAGAATGCAGAAACAGAAAAGGACAAATTCACTGCCAATGGCTTGAAGAAGAGCTCCCAGCCAGAGACATAGAAATGAATTTGTAGACACAAAGTGTGCAGACTGGTTATGGGAAGCGCTCGGAGACGACGTCTGTAAAGATTGTGTGTGTGTGTGTGTTTTTCCAGGAAAAGGAGTACGTGGGTTTTGCAACGCTGCCCAATCAGCTGCACAGGAAGTCGGTGAAGAAAGGGTTTGACTTCACCCTGATGGTGGCAGGTGAGCTGTGATTTAATTACATAAATAAGTTGAATCAATCATCACAAAGGCTTTAAAGGATTGGAAGAAATTTCTATCCCCATTAATAACCATACAATCAGTCCAAATGTATGTCAACTACCATTTATTATATATTTTTTGAAAAATGGCAAAGAAATGCGCAATCCTGATCCAATCTGAATGAAACTTGGTGGAATAATTGAGAAACCAACCTGGTACAACTTAGTCAAATTCTATAAAGATTGGTCCATGACGACCTCAGATATGAGTTTTTGAACGCTCGCCAATGATGAGAGATAGGGATGTTTGGATTATTTAAACTGACCCAGAGTCAGTATATTGATCCGGCTCCCCTACAAAATGTAATGGAATCTTCCATGGCACAAGGTTTATCTTTGGTTAAGATTTTGTCATAATCCATGAAGTCCTTTGGACTTAATCCTGCAAATAAATACACAAACAAATAAAGAAATGCCGTTAAAATATTTACCATGACGGAGGAAATAAACTACCACAAAATCAATAGAATAAAATAAAGCAAAATGAATGAAAAATAGAATACCGTAAAATAAAAACAAAAATATAAAATAATTTTAAAGAAATGCACGAGAATTGTATGATAATCCCTACCACAGGGGGCGCTAGAGCAATCCGGCTAAGACTTTATCTGGAAAAATCCAAATTAATCAACAAATATAGAACTTTGAAATTGGGTAGAAATAAAATTAAGACAATCTTTGACCAAATTACAATATCTCAATGAAGACTAAAATTCTTTAAATATCCAGATTCACCTAAAACAAAAGAAATACACCACAAAAAAAATGAATGATCTTAATCCCTCTAATGCATTTTTTAAGATTAGGATTTGGTTTTGAAAGTAATGAATTTGGTATTTGTAAAAATGACATTGAAACAACAGAACACCTCTTAATTATGCTGTGAAACGCAGCAATTTTTAAACTTATTTTCAGATTGATTAAAGAAAAGAAAAACCCAGAAGCTATTACTTTATAGTATAAACTTTGGTATCATATTAAAAGCGAAACAATTGTAATGGCCAACTAATCTTATCCAAATTGTTTATTTATGAAGCCAAATTTCTCAAGATCCCACCCATCTTCATTTGCTTGTTGTACGAATTTCAACTTTACATTAAATCCATAAAATGTATAGAATCCAAACTAGCCAAAGACCTCTACTTTTTATTCAAAAATGATATCAATAATATAATTATTTTAATTTTAATTAAAAAAAATGTTGTCTAATATGTCTGTATTCATGAAGGAGTCTGTAAATGCTAAACATTGCAATAGATAATATTTAACTCACTGGTTTGTATATTTTGTTTAAAATAAAGTGGGAAAAAAAAAAAAAAACTATAGGACTTTGAAACTCAGCAGGACAAAGCAGGACCGTCCAAAATGTTCAAAATCTGGGAGACGAGGTACCTGCAAAAAAAAGAGAAAATAATTATAATTGAAGGAAACATAATGGTGATGTTGACTATTTTAATGACATTTGAGATATCTAATGATGTAGCCCATAGACATGAATGGGAAAAGTTACACAGATTGAGTTACGTATTTCTAACCACACTGGGAAACTGAGGCTGTACTCAGAACATGACACCTGAGGACACACCCACCAAGCACATTCTGCTTTGATTTGCACATTTCTGGTGATTGTGTTACAGCTTTGTCCTCATCACAATGTCAGTGTTTCACCAGGCTTTTACGAAGCCTTAACAAGATTTTTGTGTTTCCTTCATTCTAACCGACCGCTCACTTTGTTAATTTTCTATTAAAACACTCATTTAGACAGCGAGGGCGATGCTGAGAAACCAACCGTGGTGTGTTGGTCACACAGACTGAGACAGGATGTCCTTGTTTTCAGGCAGTTTTCCCATCACACCTCCACACGGTGACAGATTGTTCCTGAGAGAAAAAACAGTTCAGTCTCATTGGAAAGAGAGATTTACTGCATTTACAGAGAAAATGCATGTGAGGATTTCAGCAAACAGCATTGTCACTTAAAGGACATGTCGTCGAATGCTTTACAGTAGGGCTGGGTGATTTTGCACAAAAAAAATCTCTGATTTTTTTAAAGAAAAATATGAGTTCTGATTCGATTTTCTATTTTTTTTTTCAATGCACTTAAAAATGACTCCAGACATCAGATATATTGTCAAAAGTGCAACTTTATTGCTGTGATTGTCCTCGAGAGTTAAAATACATAGAACAATCCCAAAATAAAAAGTAAATGAGGCTCTGTCATTCAATAATTTCAAGCTTTAACCCAGGTTTAAGCAAAAGTGCAACCAAATCAGATAACTACATAACATATAACATTACAATTAAAAAATAATAAACTTTTCCCTTAGCATCTCAGCATAGTGCGAATAAAAAATTAAACATGCCTGTAGCACATATATAGCCTACTCAAAGGTAACTAATGTTAACAAAGAGGGGGCTGGCTCACATCGCGCTACGGTAACCCACGAGGACGGAACGCGAAAAAGTCCGAAAAAGCTGTGGTGGAAAATAAATAAATAAATACAATAAAAAACTTTTTAAAAATCTCCCAAAAAAAACCTCCAGAATTTGCAAAATAAAAATGGTTTATATCTACAAATTCCATAAATCGATTAAATCAATTTTTGGCCCAGCTCTACTTTACAGCATTGGTTCCCAGTGACCCCATTTTGATATCACAAGCTTCTGATGGTGTTTGTTTATGGTGTTAAAAATGCAGATTAGCCAGAATTAGTTCACAAAGTGAAGATGCACCAGCTCAGATGTTATACTTTTATATTTGAGAAAGTATAGAATACAGTTGTTCAAGATTGTATATGGTGTTATATTTACAACTGAAACATTTTTTTAATGTGTTTTTAATTACAAATTTTTCTAAAACAATTACTAGACATGTCAGGTGACACCACATGGGTTCATGACCCCAAGGTTGAAAAACACTGCTTTACAGCATTTTTACAACAAAATACTGGATTGAATGAAAATGTAATAAAATATAATGAAATAAAATATGATAAAAAAAAGTTTAACAAAATAAAACATGATTAAAAAAAGAAATGATAAAAAAGGATACATTAAAGTAAAATGATTGAAAAGAAAATGAAATATAAAATGAAAATGCGTGAGCTCTTTATTAGCCTCCTTCCCACCAGGAGGCGCTAGAGAGTGATCCTGGTGACAATTAGTGCATAAAAATCTAAAATAATTAAAGTAATTACAAAAACATCAGAAAACAGCAGTGATATGTGATTATAGAATATCTCCTGCAGTTCTGGTCACACTGCCCTAAGCAGGCCAGATACCATCGTACACTGATAGCATTCACCAAGGTCTCTTCTCGGAGGCTCTGTCATTGTTATGACTACCGCTATCAGCAACATACAAAACCCTGAGAGCACAGAACAACATTCAGCTTCATTGAGACACACACACACACTGAAATATCAGAATCCCAGAACGGTCCGTTTCCAAAACCCATTGATCAAATAAACCCTGCATCCACATCTGACCAGCAACCCTAAAACTTGACTCTGCCTCATTCATCCAAAACCGCCACAACAAGCACGATTGTCTATAATATTCTGCACGTTTGTGTATTGGTCAAATCGGGCAAAAACTGGAGGTACAAAAGACGGAATAATAATCATAAATAGAAATGATCTCACAATTATGATGAGTCACAGAAGCTGCTGTCTGCACTTTGAAGCATAATGAGCAATAAATGACTTTAACTGAGTCTACTATGGATGAAAGCTGGCTGTCAATCATCTGTGGTTGGTTTGTCTGAACTGTGTCACATTTACAAGGAAACACTAAAAATGAATGCTGGGATTAGATTTAGGACTTTATTTTGGTGGTTTTTAATTATTAAAACATATACTGTGTGTATTTACTCATATTTTGTGTCTTATTTATTTTTTATTTCGCCTTTTTTTATTGTTTTTTTTTTTTTTTTTTTACGTGTGTGTGTGTGTCTGTCTGTTTCTCAGGTGAGTCTGGTCTGGGTAAATCCACGCTGGTGAACAGCCTTTTCCTCACTGACCTCCATAAGGACAGAAAGCTGCTGAACGCTGAAGGTGAGTGATGTCCAATAACATAGCCCCGCCCCTTTACCCTTTGACCCTGCTCAGCCAGCGCTGCTATGTGCTTAGCTAACCTAAAATTACCTTGGACTGGAGTTCATTCCCAGTCTGAGAGGAAGGAACGCACATTTGCCATCTGTGAACCGGTTAATTTTCAAGTTTCCTTTCCCCTCGCATGGAAAGAAGCCCAAACAATGACGGCATATGGAAGGAATATGAAACAGCGGCTGCATAGAATAACCCCCTAAAATTATCATAATGATAATACGGAAACAACAACAAAAAACAATACAATACAAAACAACAACAAAAAACTATACAAAACAACAAAAAACATATAAAAACAACTTGATAAACACAAATGGGGAATGCTACGAAGCTAGAGTACCTCTTATTGCACTAACTTCCGGGATTTAATCAGTGTGTACTGTCCTACAAAGCTCGCTAATATCTTACGCAGCGAAATCATCACGGTAACTTAGGCTGAACGACTAACCTGGTTGGCCAGGTTGCTCTGCCAGGTTTCTATATTGATTGGTCAGACGCTGCAATCTCCAACCCGTTTATGGGAGCACTCACGTACCCAGGCTGAAAACGCTTGGCTTAAATCAGCGTGTTGTTACCGACCGTCGTAGGACAGCTTCTCTCTGACAGGGAATGTTTGGTTAGGTGAAGCCTAAGGGGAGATTAATCCAGGATATAATTATCTAGCTTCGTAGCATACCTCCAAAATAACAGGAATGTATAAAGTGTGCCCCAAAAACACACAAAACACAAAACTCCAAAAATCCACAACATAAATTGCGACAAAAACACACATAAAGACAATACTAAAAAAAGTACACAAAAGGCAACAAAAACTCAACAAAAATACACAAAATGTCAACAAGAATAACACAAAATGTCAACAAAAATACACAAAATATCAACACAAATATGCAAAATGTCAACAAAAATAAATGAAATCTCAGCAAAAATACAGTATATGACAACACAAATCCCTCAACTTTACCATCAGAAGACGACGCCTGAGCCACAGTCACACGTAAAGATTAGAAATGTGTAACTCATGCTGTTTTAGGGCTTTTGTAATCTAATTTTTAAGTCACAATTTGGTAAAAACAAATGATCATTTTGTAATTGGTTATTGGGCGTAGAAGTTAAGGACTCTAGGACAGGGTGATAATAATCCCCATCTGTGTGACGCCACTAAGAATTCTTCATGGTAATTCCTTCAGAGCGGATCCATCAGACGGTGGAAATCACCAAACACACGGTGGACATCGAGGAGAAAGGAGTGAAGCTGAAGCTGACCATCGTGGACACGCCTGGCTTTGGAGACGCCGTCAACAACACGCAATGGTAACGTTTTAATCAGAGATCTGATCGATTAAAGCAGAGTTAGACAAGCTGGAGGAAGATGTTCTTCAAGCTTCTGATTGTCAGTGATCACAAAAAATGGACAGATTACGTAATTTACTTCTGAAATGAAAATGTTATCATTATTACTTTCAAAACTTTTTATTTTAAGCAAAATTCAAGTGAAGATTGAAATATGAGATAGAATATACCCTCACATGCATTTTTGAGGATGATATTACGCATTTATTTGCTATTTTTCTCTGGAAACGGGTGGGAGAAAAGACGCAAATTTTAAATCTTGCTTAAAATGTTCACAGTCTTTACCTTCTTTTGGAATTACTGAAATTATAGCTGCCCTATATGGGGGGGGTCTCTCCCTTTTTGAGTGCCCAATTACATATGTGATGTCATTTTGGGATTAATTGATCCTTAATACATTTATACTACTTGGCCGAAAAGCCATCTGAACCAGGACTTTTATGTGGTTTTGGCCTTGATATTGTTGCTACCTTCACCTCTTTGTCAGTTATTTCTGCTACTTAATTTCTGTTTTATTTTGGTCCTGTGTAACTGTAGGCACATCCAATGTTTCAAGAAATTCTCTATTTCATTTACGTTATTTAATTTTGGTTGTGAGGATAAATTCTTGTAATATTCTTCAAAGCTTTGTTGGATCTCTTCCAGTTTATACTGTATTTTCTTTGTTCGAGAACATTTTATTTTAGTGATGGTAATATCAGCCTCCTGCTTCCTCAACTTATCAGCTAATAATTTCAATGCTTTACTACCTGCCTCATAATGTCCTTGTTTTAGAAATATTTTTAATTTCCTCTGAATAAATTTCAACTATCTCATTTTGACATTTTTTAATTTCCCCTTCATTATTTGGTCTCACTTTATCCTTGTGTTGTTTCTGAACATTTTTAAGTTGATGATTTAAATCATTGAGTTTCTCTTGTCTACGCTTCTTTAGTAATGAGGAGTAGGAAATAGTTTTCCCCCTCAACACCGCTTTGTAACCATCCCAAACTATAGGTACTAAAAGAGGGGAAACTTCTCCATTTTTGTACATTTCCATCTCTTTTTGTAATCCTAATTTTGCCTGGGCATTATTTAGTATGTTTGAGTTTAATCTCCACAGTGTTGTTTTTACCATTTTTATTGGTGAGTGTTCAGATATGTCAATCATTCCAATATCACATCATCTGATTTTAGATTGGTCTTTTTTTAATATGAAGAAATAGTCTAATCTCGAATATGTGGATTTTGGTGCTGAATAGTAGGCGTAGACGCGGTTAGTTGGGTTGAGAACCCTCCAAACATCAATATTACCAATTTCCTCTATAATATAATTTATTGTTTCGATCATAGGTATATTGTGACCTCTGCTGGTACCAGATGAGTCCATCCTCGTTAATTTTATGTTCATATCACCTCCACATACAAGCAACCCATGAGATTCTGTTGATACAGTATAATATGGAATAATCTTTGATAAAATTGCCAATCACTTCCTGGAGGAGCATATACTGTGTACTAAATAGTGTTAACAAAACCCCTTCAATCCACCCTATGGTCATTATATATCGACCCTTCCTATCCTTAATTTCTGAGATATGTTGTTATTGAACTTGGTTTGAGATAAAGATAGCAGAACCTCTTCTACACACAGATTTATAGGAGTTAAATGTGTTTAAAGCCTCCTCTTCTCAGTTAAATGCGTTTCCTGTAGAAATACCACCTGCATCTGCTCCCTTCTCAACTTTGAAATGATTTTCCTTCTCTTGATCGGGTTATGGATACCATTTACATTATAGGAAAGTATCTTTATAGCATTATCCTCTTAAGATTTCTCAATAGAGTTTGTGTGACAGCTCCCATGCTGTTCTGAACTGCAGTGAACAAAAGAACAAAATAACTAGTTAAGTTGTGAACCTTCATCATCAACATCATCAAATGTTCAATAGAACTTTGATAGGTGGGGTTCATAGAAGGGCCCTGTGTAAGTTGTTGGACTGCAGCCTCCCTGAGGGAAGACCTCTTGTTCCTGAAAGGGCCCTCAGTCGCCATGGTATTACCATAAGTCTTACCCAGGCGGTGCAAATACAGTCCATAAAAGAAAAACAATCTCCCAACATAGTTATTAATTGCCATCATTTTGGGTTTTCATAATAAAGATTAAAATTGCAACAAGAAAAACACATGTCACCATCTAATTTTAAATCAAAGGCATCTGACTAATCCTTTAAATAAGAGGAAAAAGGAAATAAAATAAAAAGTTTCCGTCACTCCTGGGGGGAAATAGCAGCTTCCAAACAAAACATATATTCCCCCAAATACGGCCATTGTGTTCATTGTCTACTCAGCCTTGTCTTGGTCTTCCTGTGATGAGCTCCAGCTGATTCTGGAGCCTGTCCTGTAAGTTGATCCTCTTTGTTTACGACCCTGGGTCTGTCTTCGTCCGCCGCTGACCGTCCATGTCAGCCTGTTCTGCTCCAGAAGGTTCTCGGGTGGTTTAAGCACAGTAACCTGTAATGCCTTCTTTGCCATCTCCTCCATCTCTTCCTCCTGCAGAGCTGTACATACGGGTTCCGACCAGTTAGAAAACTCAAAGTCTGGCTGGGAAGGGCGTCTGGAAGCGAATCCCCTTTTCCTTCAGCACTTTCTTTGCTTTTGCATATTCGTGTCTTCTTTTGAGCACACTCGGTGCATAGTCATTCTCAAAATTGACTTGCGCACCTTTCCAGGTAAATCCCTTTATCTGCCACACTGTCCATAGGATATCGTCCTTCATTCTGTAGCTTTGAAATATAACAACAATCGACCTTGAGAGAGCCCCTTCTCATGGTGTCGGACCCAGCGCTTGGTGTGCCCGCTCGATCTGGATATCCTAGGGCAACGTTTTAACAGTTCCTCAATGAAATGTATCATCAACGGAGACTTGTTCTCAGACCCCTCCTCCATAGAATTGATCCTGATGTTGTTTCATCTGGATCTTCCCTCTTGGTCAGATTGTTAAGCAAGTGAGTCTCAGAATACGTTCCTTCGCCTCATCAAGTCTCAACTTTGCCTTGCTGATCTCATCTTTAATCTGTCAGAGTTGCTGCTTGTTGTCTTGACGGGAACTTTTTATTTCTGCCAGTATTGTGTGTAGACTGACCTTGACGTCTTCTTCTTCTTCCATGTCAGTATTAGCTAGTGGACTGCAGTTAGCATTAGCTTGTGAGCATTCATGGCCAACGCCATCCTGTGAGTTGACGGTCTGTGTTTTTCTTGGGTTTCATCTTAGTCTGCCTGTCCCGCGTCCACATCTTGCCCTCATCGATCTTTTTGCGTTAGTTAAAGTAGCGTTTGTCAAGTTCAGCACCAACTGTCGGAGGAATGAAACTTTTAAGCTGTCATTTTTGCGGCTGCGCCCGGAAGTTCCAATATGGTGAATTATTTTTTGCTTGTTTTTGTTATATTTTTTGTCTTTGTCTTTGAAATCATTTTCTATATGTTGTTGTTTTTGTTGTCATTTAGTGTTTAAGTGGTTGTTTAGTGTGTCTTTGTTATCATTTTGTGTACTTTGGTTGGCATTTTGTGCATTTTGCTGTCGTTTTCTGTGTTTCTGTAGTTTTGTGCGTTATGTTGCACTTTATATTGATTTAAACTTCAAGAATTACAGTTTTGTTTTGGGGGCCGCACAAAATTAGACCGAGGGTTGCATGTTGCCCCCGGGTCGCCTGTTGTCTCTGTCTGCTGTTAATGACTGCTGTAATCACATCTAATCAGTCAAAACTGAAACGAAAATGGGTAAATTTTGAAATGGAGATTACACATTCTTCTGTTATCAATCATTAATTTTAACAGGAGTATCAGATTTGTATTTCATGTTAGTCTTCTGATGTGTGTGTGTGTGTCCCAGTTGGAGGCCGGTGACCGACTACATCGACCAACAGTTCGAGCAGTACTTCAGAGACGAGAGCGGACTCAACCGCAAGAACATCCAAGACAATCGAGTGCACTGCTGCCTGTACTTTATCCCGCCGTTCGGACACGGGTAACACATGCACACACATCCACACACCATGAATGTGTGTGTACTCACTGAAGCTCACGTCATCCTGCAGGCTCCGACCGGTCGACATTGAGTTCATGAAGGCCCTGCAGGACAAAGTGAACGTTGTTCCTCTCATCGCTAAGGCTGACTGCCTCACACCAGTGGAGATCAAGAAGCTCAAAGATCGGGTGAGCACATCATACGATCAACGAGTTTGCTTATCCCAAACCTGAAAACAGGCAATAGTCTTTCTATAACTGAGCCAGCCGCTGCGTGACTCACACTGTCCTGAACATCTCGGTTAATTCCTGGCTCTCCGTGGGAGTAAGTAGAGTATGGTGTTTTTTTCATGTGTTTTTTGTGTTTGCTCACAAGCTGAGGGAAGAGATCGATAAGTACGGGATAAAGATCTATCAGTTCCCCAACTGTGATTCAGACGAGGACGAGGAGTTCAAGCAGCAGGACAGAGAGCTGAAGGTGAGACGATTCACAAAGTGTAAAACTATCGATAGAAAAGCAGGGAAAGATTTCATACACTCAGCAAGTCTTTGATCATCTCGGAGTCTTTTGCCAGTTTGAGTCTTTACGTACTTACTTACACCCACCAAATCAAGTCTTCACCATTCAAACACTCGCCAGTTGAAGCCTCTATTCCCATATTTTTGATTCACAGACTCATAAACTCCAGTTTTTATGATTCACAGTCACCAACTCGAGTCTTTACTAGTTACAAATATGCACACTTACCACACAACTCTCAGTCCTTACTTGCACACAATCGTGAACTTGAGTCATTACTAGTTACAAACATACATACAATTCCCACACCCAACAGCATGAGTATTTACAATTCACAAACTCCAGTCTTTCAATTCACACACTGACCAACTTGAGTCTTTTCTAGTTACAAACTCAAAAACTCTAGTGTTTACCATTCCAACACTCACAAACTCGAGTCTTTTCTAGTTACAAACTCACCAACTCAAATCTTTTCTAGTTGCAAACTCACCAACTCAAGTCTTTTTTAGTTACAAACTCACCAACTCGAGTCTTTATCACTCCCACACTCACCAACTCCAGTCTTTACGATTCCCACACTCACAAACTCTAGTCTTTATCATTCGCACACTCACCAACTAGAGTCTTTACCCCCTACAAACTTTTCAACACGAGTCTTTACCGTCACACATTGATTGCCTTGGGTCTGTACCCATTCTAGAGTGTTGATAAGCTCCTTGAGCTCTTGTCCTGAGCTTTGTGTGTGTTGGTGACGCAGGAAAGCTCGCCGTTCGCAGTGATTGGCAGTAACACAGTGGTGGAAGCTCGAGGTCAGCGTGTCCGAGGGAGGCTTTACCCCTGGGGCATCGTGGAAGGTAAGAACTGCTGCGTTCGCACTTTTTTTCTTGTTCCTCCGGTCTTGACCTGATGTCAGTTCCTGCGGTGTTCTATAGTGGAAAATCCGAAGCACTGCGACTTTGTCAAGCTGAGGACGATGCTGGTGCGGACTCACATGCACGACATGAAAGACGTCACCGGCGACTGTCACTACGAGAGCTACAGAGCGCTCTGCATCCAGACCATGACCAGGTGAGTCATTATAGGAAGTAAGACTATTTACCTCTACATAGATACATTTGTGCAGCCTCTGACTTTACGTTTCAAACTTTCCCCAATTTTGTTTCTGAGTTTACCCATCTCTACATATTTCTGTTTCGTTTCGTCAATTTTCCCTAATCAGATGTCATTACAGGCTATTTAACTTCCTGAAGTATGTTGTCATTATTTCATATTCATTCACAGCAGAAATGCCCCAAAACAAGCATACACTGAGATTACACAAGTTTTGATGTCCAGCTGTTCTCAGCCTTGGGATCAGGATCCCATTTGGAGTCGTGAGACACGACTCATTATTGTCACTTTTAACCTCTTTTCACCTTAATTTATGCTTATTTTTGCCAATTTAACCACATCCACGATTTGTCATGCCCATTATTTGATAGTTTGAACTAATTGTTTGTACTTTTTAAATTCTATTTCCACTACCCCCCCTCCCCCATTTCTGCCATTTTTAAGCCAGTATTGATGCTTTGAACCCTTTTCTGTCTGTTTTTGTCCACTCTAATTTGCAACTTTTAACCAATTTCTGTGGTTTTTAAAATCCTATTGCGCCACCTTTTCTACTATTTTTGGTCAGTTTTAACCCATTTTATTTCTGATTAAAACAGTGATTCACATCTTTAAGATGACTATATACTATGACACAAATAATACTAAACTTCCTGGATAACAGTGGATTTTATTCAGGTAAATAAATAAATGTGGTCATCACAGATTAGAACAATGGACCATCATTTTGCTGACTTTATGGATGGACCCCAAACAGCTCTCCGCTTTATTCCCCCTTATAGATGGCCCTGTCTCCACATTACTGTTTCAGGTACAGTGGGGTTCCCCGGTCTCTGGCACTTTTATTTTGGGGGTTGAGGGCAGAAAATGGTTGACAACCACAGCTTTAGACCACCTGTTTTACTGCAAAAATATATAGTGAAAATGTGTGATATTTCCCAAACCACGTCAGTGAGGGTTTAGTCCAATAGCAAATTCCATTATAGAACGTGAACTTCTATTAGGGTTAGGGTTAGAATTAATGTGAGGCTGGATGTCAGCCAATCAGAGATCTTTCTACAAACACGTGTGCTCCATGAGCTGTTTTGGGCATTTCTATTGGCTGCTCGAATGAAGTCATGCACGTTCACGGCCCATCGGTATTAAACGTGCATTGGCAGACCTTCCACCAGAAGTCCCCATAACAATGTTAGACGCAACAGTTATACAGCAAACCAAACGGAAAAAGGCAGACCGAGGTGGAGAAGCAACAGAATAAAGTCACAAACATACTGAGGAGGAACGGACCACTTTTGCTTTGCATCCTCACAGAACTCCGTGACTGTGCAGGGTTCGCCCCCCACACACACACACTGGTGTCAGAGGGAGAGTGAGAACAGACAGGATAATTTGCGTGTAAACCTAAAAGAAGCTTATTCAAGGTGAATTCATTTTACAGTCTGGGTGCGGAGTGATGGTTGTCACTGCGCTGAGCACTTGCTAGGGTCAGTGCAGCCGCCTCTGTCAGCTCTCTGGCGGGAACAAGCCGACGACGGCAGCCGCTGCTCAGGACAGAAACTACTGAGTGATACGTGCATTCATGTCAGAGTCTCCAGAAAAATTTTGTCTTTACCTGAGGACCCCTGCAGCCCTTTAGCTGCCCCCGATGCTGCCTGTGTGATCCTCTGCTTACATAACCATAATAACCATTCACGTATTGTTTTTGACATGTTTCACACATGACAGCGGTTGACTACTTCTCCTGTCCACAGTAAGATGAGTGCAGACAAGCGCGTGGAGAGTCCCATCCCCATCCTGCCGCTGTCAGCACCTGACGTGGAGACGGAGAAGCTCATCAAAAAGAAGGACGAGGAAGTGAGTGTTCTAAATAATGCAGCAGGTGTTGCGTAACTGAGACGAATCCATGACCCAGATGTGTGGTTACGTAAGCCGCCTCTCATCCTCCCCCTGTTGTTTCCTCTCTGTTTTCATCCCCTCTGTGTGTCGATCAGCTGAAGCGGATGCAGCACATGCTCCAGAAGATGCAGCAGCAGATGCACGAGCAGGACCTGTGACTTCCACACCTCTGATAACATCTGTCCTTCTTTTCCTAGACTATCAGACACAGACACGGTTCCCCTTTTGATCTAATCTCTAGCTTTTACCTGATGTTCCCTGAAACAGAAATCCTGAACAGACGCATCGTTTACAAACTTTAAGAGTTAAGTTACAGATACAGGAGGTAGATATGTCAGTCACTTTCTTCCCTGTGGTTTTTATCAGATGCTGAGAAAAGTAAGGGCTGTCTGACTTAAAAACAGTGTTTTGGCTTTAGCCTTTTTGTTGCACTAGGTTTGGTCTTTAAAGTTGGAAGCAGGTATTTTGTGTTTTATTAAATTTGATCTTTGGTAGATATAATTTGTCGTCACATGGTCTGATTTACTTATTTGTATTTATTTAAATCTTCTTTAATTTTTGAAAACGTTTTGATTTTGTTTTTTGGGGGCATTCAAACTCAAGTGGTTGTAATGAAAATCAAAGTACGTTTTCATTATTATATTTTTTCTTAAAAAATTATGTAAAATTGCAAATAATTGAACCAAATGATGCACAAAGTTTAAACAATTTTTTTTTACAATTGACTGAGAAACTAAAATGTCTCTCATTATGAGTTTGGGAGAAAGGCGATATAAGGACATACCAAGACATGTTAAATGATATACAAGCATAATTTATTTTATTCCACTAAATCTACAGGTTTATTCATTTTTTTTAAATTAACTCATTGGCAAAATACTGAAAGTTTAAAAAATTCTATTGACTAAAGTAAGGCAACATAATTTCACCAGAAAACTAAAACTGAGACTAAGGGTAATATTTACACTATCTGTAGCGTTTTTCACTTAAAGTCTGGATTATTTGACTTGTATGTGTTTGGGACTTTGCAGTGTTCCCATGCACGGTTAAATAATGACGACGAATGGTTAATTGTCATGTAAAGACGTGGACTGTTTATTTCAAGTGTGGGCAGAGGATAGTTTCCATCAGGAACTGGACGAGAACCACAGACTTTCTGAAAATTCCGGGAAGCTTTTGACCGACTCTGACTAGACGAGGAACACGTTTCTGACTAAAAGTCCTGGATTTTGAATTAAAAAAACTTAAGGTACCGCCGCATGATGGAAAATCAACCTAAGGTAATGTCGGTATGTGAAGTTAAGACACAAGACTGGTTTATCATACTGAATTTAAACTAAAACTAAAAAGAATTCCAAAACGAAAATATGATTCAAATAAAAAAAAAAATTAAAATAGAAAGGCCTGAAAAAAACACAACAACAATTTATGATTAAGGTTTGTAAAAATTATTTCTAAGCATATTAGGGATGAAGTCTGGTAAACTTTAAAAGCCATGACCAATATGATTGTAAAGTTGCACATGCTAAAATAAACAGCAACTTTTTGCAACATTTAGCAACAAACCACGTTTAAAAAACGTATGTGAATTTTTTAACGTTATTTTTGTCCAGATTTACAGCAATATTTGTGAAATTTGTGATTTTTTTTTTCTCGTAAAAAAATAATGTCACTGTTAAATCTAAATGCTAAATTTAAATATTAAATGTTGAATCTAAATGTTAAATGTAAAATCAAAATGTAAAATCGAAATTTAATTTATGAATTTACATTGTAACTAAATATTTAGTTTCACCCATGACTTTTAGATTTAAGATTTACATTTACATTTAGCTTTAACAGTGACATATTTTTAAGAGAAAAAAAATCACAAATTTCACAAATATTGCTGTAAATCTGGTCAAAAATAACATAAAAAAATTCCCACAAGTTTTTTTAAACGTGGTTTGTTGCTAAATGTTGCAAAAAAGTTGCTGTTTATTTTATATGACCGATAAGGTTGCATTTTTATATTCAGCACGTTTTACAAGTGCTTAATGATAAATGGTCACACAATTTGTTCAAAATGATAAACAAACCTAATATAAACACAATATAGTTTCAAACCAGGAACAATAAAAATAATATTTAATAACAAAAAAAAAAGACAATTTTACCTACACATTACTGCCACCTAATGGTTTGGAGGACAGGACAGTAGATCATCTTACAAAGAGAAAAGGTATTGTTTGATTTTTAATAATAAGAGTGCAATATGTCTGTACGTTGAATTTGCAAGTGAGGAACTGTTTGATGTTGTGGTTTAAAATCATAGTCAGCTGAAAAACAACTTGTGTCACATTTCTTAACGCCGATGATAAAAATGTATTGAAACACATCATCAGCAAACAGAGGAAGAGGATGACATAGCGATGAAGGCTGGCCTCTCGCCGCATTGAATCAATTACTTAACGTCACCGGATCGAGAGCGAACGCCATCAGTGTCTTTTTAATCCCACCAATGCGTGCATCCCAGCCGAGCAGTTAAAGCTCCAGTCTCCTTAAGCCATGGTAAATATACATGCATTCATCTGACCGACCATTACAAAACCCTTTGAGCGCAGTTATGCCACGAAGACCACAAAACCCAACACGTCACTGCTAGCAGGGTACGTTTGTTAGAAATGAATGCAATAAAAAAGAAATGAAAAAAAACAATCAGCAAATTTGAGAGTTTTGCATAACTGATAGATTTTAAAAATCTCACAGGATTCCCTGCTGTGCAAATGGTAGCATAGAAATAAACTCCCATTCAAACGAAAATTCAATGTCTTCACTTTAATCTAATTGTGATAATAAAGTTTTGATGCATGTGTATTTTTGAAGCTTCAAATAAAGTTTTAATCTGATTTAGTTTTCTTTGTGAGTCATTAAATTTACTTACAGGAAAGCTTTATGTGTTGTTGCTATTGCATTGTTTTGTCCTGTTAGACCTGTAGTTTTATTCTGAAAGTTGAAAATGTATAGAATATGTACAAAAAATTCTAAATTTGTCAAAAAATATAGTTTCTTTCCTCTGGGATTCAATATGATTTTATTAATACATGATAGTAATTACTGTACATTTATTTAAATTTCATAGTAATAATTTATTACTATTATATACTGTATATATATATATATATATATATATATATATGTTTTTTTTTTAAAACATTTTATAAAAACTAAAATCCATAATAATGCTTACTTTATGCCTTAGAAGTTTTATGCCCTTCCATGCACATAATATGGATGTAAATTAATTTGTATTATTCTTAACCAGTGTTTCTTAACCTTTTCAGCCCGCGACCCCCAAAATAAAGTTCCAGAGACCGGGGACCCCCACTGTACCTGAAGGTGGTTGAACACAGACATGAACATTGAAGAACAGTCATGTGGAGACAGGGCCATCTATAAGGGGGAGTAAAGGGGAGAGATTTTTGGGGCCCATCCATAAAGTCAGTCTATGAATTTGTGATAACCACATTTATTTATTTATCTAAATAATATCCACTGTTATCCAGGAAGTTGACTATTATTTGGGCCATAGTATATAGTCATGTTAAAGATGTAAATCCTTGTTTTAATCAGAAATAAAATAGGTGAAAAGGAAGACGTGGTGAAATGGGATTTTAAAAACCACAGAAATTCGTTAAAAGTTGCAAATTGGAGTAGCCAAAAACTGACAGAAAAAGTGGTAAAAGGTGTTCAAAGTGTCAATATTGGCTTAAAAGTGGTAGAAATGAGGGGAATGGGGGTTGGGGTAATGCTATTTAAAAAATAGGAACAATTAGTTTAAACTGGCAAATATTAGGCATGACAAATCGTGAATTTGGTTAAATTTGTGAAAATAAGCATGACGTGGTGAAAAGATGTTAAAAGTAACAATAATGGGTCAACATATGTGACATTAGGTGGGAAAAGTCGTGGCAAGTGTTTAAAAGTACAGAAAATGTCTTGACAGTGAAAAAAAAATGTGCAGAAAAGGTATTGAAATTTGATGGAGAAATGGCTGAAATTGGAGTAATGTAGCAAAAATGCATTAAAAGGAGCAAAATTATGGCAACAAAAAGTGATGAAAACAGGTTAAAATATGTCAAGTTTGGTGTGGTTGCAGAAAAAGGGCTCAAAAAAGATATTCTTAGTTTCTTGAAGGCATCTAGCGTCTTCCTCCACAGGGGACACACGACCCCAAATGGGGTCCTGACCCCAAGGCTGAGAACCCTTGTTAGTACAAGCACATGTTTCAAACTAAATGCCCTTGGACCAAATCTGGACCCTTTAGAACACTAAAATTGGCCCGCAGAAGAAAGCAAAAGTTAGGAAGAATTCTTTACCTCGTAATAAAATAAATACAAATGAAGTAAGAAAAACCATGCATATATAAATAATTAGAAATGATAAAGAAAGTCTGAGTCTATGAGTGGGGGGCTGTGGGGGGTCTTGTTTGTGGTCCCTGTTCAGGCTGAGGGCGGCCCTGCGGTCTACATGCCTGCTTGTCTCATTCCTCGGAGTAGAGGGGCTGAACGGAGCAGCCTGAACATGCCCACCCTCTGTGCTCCTCCTTTGGCCTGGTTGTCACGCTGTGATGCCCCGGTATATGTCCCCGTCTCCGCGGAACAGTAGCCGGACCGTCGGTGAGCTCAGAGCCGGGATGGAGCAATGCGAGTCGGACAGGTCGGACAGCGGTGCGTCGACCCAAAGCACGCTGTGGAAGCAACTCCAAGCCCGGGCCAAGCCGCTGCTCGGCCCTAGGCTGGGCGCCAGGGAGCCCGGCAAGAAGGACCGAGGAGTGTCGATGTTCCGCCGCCTGAAGCGGAGGGAACACACGGCGCTGGACCGAGTCATCTCCTCCTCACAGCCCGACCTCCTCTTCTCTCAGCCGGACGAGGCCGCGGTGAGCAGCGGGGAGAAGCAGCGGAGCTCCGGTACACTCAAGTCCTCCAGCCCCGGTAAACCCACGCTGGCACTGCTGGTCCAGTCCCACCATAAGAGCTCCTCTCTGGGGTCGGCGTGTCTGGACCGACTGAGAGAACCGAAGCAACCCGACGGGGATGAAAAGGCAGCAACAACAGCAACAGCTGCAACAGAGCCGCATCTGGAGAGCAACGAGCAACCGGTGAGTTTCTACCTGCGACACCAGAGTTACAATTATTCACTGCTAAACAACAACAACAACAAACCACTAAAAAATAAAATACTCAGCTACACAACAACAACAACAACAACAACAAACTACTGAAAAGGAAATGCTCACAGTGAGCTAATAATGACTGAAAAATAATAATCATTTATTGTTTCTAGTTACTTCATCTAAAAGTTACTTTTAATTAATAATATATAGTAATGTGTTACTGGAAAAGTTACATGTAAGTTACGTAAAAAAAAAATAGAATAAATCTTCTTAACACTTTACCTAATGCCCTTAAGGCCTGTACTACAAATCTAGATTTCCTTTTATCGCGATAACTTCCAGGATTTATTCGGTCTGTGCTGTACTACGACGCTGGCTAACCTCTTTCTGGGCTAAATCACCATGGTGACTTAGGCTTAACACCTAGCCTTGGTCTGGACCAGGTTATGATGTGAATAAGATCTGAGTGAGCACTAAAACCCTGTTTCCTGACCAATCAGTTCTCCTGGAAAATGAGCTGCTCATTGTTATTAGATCCTGATTGGTGCAGATCTGACAGCTGCATTTAGCAAAGAAAGATTATTAATGAATATGAAAGATATAGATTTATATCTGATGGACTGATCTACAGTCATCTGATGAAGCCTGTGGAGAGACACTCTACGCGGAAGGTCATTAATTAATTTATTCATTCGTACGCTATAGTGACGCTGACAGCATCAACAGGAACATACTACAGTGAACCAATGTGCTCTCATCCCAGTGTGTGTGTGTGATAAATTGAGGAGGTCTACCTGAATATAAACACGTCTGTGATGTAATAAAGTGAAACTAATCAGAGCACGTTTATCATCCCATGGATTAATACTGTATGATTTTGCACTTTTACGCATTAACAGTGTCAGCAGCTTCCTGCCTGTGTTCTTTTCTTCCTGCTTTTTTCTGCAGCAACAGTGTTGTTTTTGGTCTGAATTATGGATTTTAATTCTTCGTGTTTTAAAAGAACTATTCCTCAATGATTGTGATTGGTCTGACGCTGCAATGTCCATCCCTGTCACAGGGCGTGCACGTAACCAGATATTACAGATATACTTATCCAGCTTCGTAGTACAGGCGCCACGTGTTTGTGTTACAACAACGCATGATTGTGTTAAGACCGTGTTACAACAACACACGATTATGTTACGACTGTATTAAAAACAACACATGATTATGATATGACTGTATAACAACACATGATAATGTTACGACTGTATAGAAACAACACATGATTATGTTACGACTGTACAAAAACAACACATGATTATGTTACGACTGTACAAAAACAACACATGATTATGTTACGACTGTACAAAAACAACACATGATTATGTTACGACTGTACAAAAACAACACATGATTATGTTACGACTGTATTAAAAACAACACATGATTATGTTACGACTGTATTAAAAACAACACATGATTATGTTACGACTGTATTAAAAACAACACATGATTATGTTACGACTGTATTAAAAACAACACATGATTATGTTACGACTGTATAGAAACAACACATGATTATGTTATGACCTTGTAACAACAACATGTGATTGGGTTACGATTGTGTTACAACAGCACATAATTGCACGCAATGCAAACATTTTGAGTATAGCATAATAATTATAGTTGTGTAAATCCCAATACTTTTATTAATCAGTAATTATGAAACAAAAGTTTTGTGTTTCTTTTCTCGCAGATTAAAAAAGGACTTAAAAACAGACGGTTTTAAGTAAACTGTTGATATCTGACTGAGCGATGTATGTGTAGTACTGGGAGCAGTAGCACAATGTGGAACTCCCACCGTGTTTTAATCACTCAGTGAATTTCCTACAGAGCTGAGTGAGTTTTCATTAACGGTACCTGTGAGAGGGATTATGGGCTGCACGCACACGCACACACACACGCACGCACGCACGCACGCACGCACACACACACACACACACACACACACACACACACACACACACACACACACACACACACACACACACACACACACAGCTGATCACAGCTTAGGGGTCTCTTTCTCTCTCAGACTTTACAGCAGAAGAAGATGATGGTGAGTTTTTTGTTAATTGTCTGCAGTCTATTGAAATAATCCCAAAAATATATATACTATTCTGTTAATTTAGGACTATAGTGTACATTTGTTTGGGAGTCTATACAATACAAGTTTAACCTTGTTTTTACAAAAAAAAAACCCTGCCAATTTGTTCAATTGAACAATATAAATTCAAAATTTAATGAAATCATTTTCAAATCAAACGGGTAATTGAAAAAAAAAAGATACATTTCCATGAATTAATTAAAAAAACCACTTCATCTTCTCATCCTAATCAACAATATATCCAAATTCTAAAGACATGTCATACGTCCTAATTAAATATTGATGAGGATACATTTGTCATGAAACATTAGGGACATATGCAATGAATGAGATTTCTGTGACAATTTGAAATTGCAATTTATATTTGATATTGTTTAAAAGAATAGTAAAAAGAGTAATTCAAAATATATACATATTAACAATGTTGCCATTTCTGTTTCAGAGTAAATGCTGTGTTTTCAATTTGACTGATTATCTGCAGCTTTGTTGACCTAAAACACGATTTGATAAAATAAACATTAAAATATGCTGAAAAACACTACTTACGTAATATTATAAATAAGTTGATTGTTGTTGGACTTTCCTGCATTAGTTCTAAAAGTGGCCAATAGAGGGCGCCCTTAATAAGGTCAGAAATCACAACACAAGCTTTCTATTATTAAATAATAAATAACATTATGTCCAACATGTTGCACCATCTGGATGAATAGATCTGTGTGTAAAAACTCAAACTTGTGACTTTATTTTCTAATGTTTTATGAGACTAATGAGCTGTGGTCATGTTTCAGTCGTCACGGTAACACAGCATCCTGTAAACGGCTTTTAAATGATGTTAAAGTCAGAGGAAGTGAGGGCTGTAAGTCTTTGTTTTAATGGCAGTGGTTATTGATCGGCTGTAACGCGGATGCTCTCTGTGATTGGCTATTGATCATGTGTCACTTGTGGGTGAAAAACAAGGAAAACAAAGGTATTGGCAGCCTTTAAGGGTTTAGGGAAAAATAAATGAAAGATTCATGGTCCATTAAGGGTTTGTCAGTAGAGCTGCCTAAAATCTTAACATGTGACTCAGCTCACAGGGATTTACTGTATGTGGGAGTTTTTCCATGAAAATAAAATTTTTTTTGTAAATTGATCTATATATAAATGCTTCCTATGGTCCACTACATACAGTAGTTGATCTTACTAATATCATTTTTTTTTTTACTTTTTAACTTTAAAGTTATTTAAAGACAATGTATTGTGATTTCCATGTTTACCTATGTTTAATTTACAGCAGTTTAAATATAAATTGTAAAATATGCTGCATTAGAATCATCTATCACAAACATGGGCATCTGGCAGTGTGGGGGCCACATGCGGCCCTTAGATACATGTTTTTTTTTGTGGCTTCCAAAGTAGATTCACAAAATGACAAACAAATACACAGAACGACAACAAAAATAAACAAAAGACAAATAAATGAATTCAAATTATTCCAAAAACGCACACGATTATGACAAAAATACATAAAACAACAGAGAAATACACAAAACAACAACAAAATGAGAACAGAAATACACAAACTGAACACATAAGAGGTGTTCAGTCGATTGAGACATTTGTCCTCGTTGTTCTCACTGTCTATTTATTTGTTTATTTATCGTCTTAGTGGCTCCTCTTGTTAATACACTTATTTATCTTTCTTTTCATTTTCTCTGTATCTTCTGTATCTAGAGTTGTCTTTTCAATTTTGTTGTACCTTGTGTATAATGACAATAAAGCATTCTATTCTATTCTATTCCAAAATTATTATGAATTATGCAAATTGAGAATACAATTACACATAATAATTTACATAACACAAAAAACAAACAAAACAGCAAACAAGCACAAAATGACTAAAAACACCCGAAACAACAACAAACACAAAATAAGAAATGATATACATAACAAAAGCAAAAATACACAAAATGACTTTATAAATACTTACAAAATTAAGTACAAATACACACAACAACAACAACAACAAAAATAAACAAAAGACAAATAAATTAATCAAAATCACTCCAAAAACACGACTACTACAAAAATAACAGAAACACATACAAAACAAAAAAAGAAATAAAATGTGAACAGAAATGCCCAAAATTATGAGGAATTACGCAAACTGACAATTAAATTACACAAAATTATGCAAAAAACAAACAAAACAACAAGGGAGGTCTGTGTGGATGTGTAAGTGTGTGTGTGGAGCAAATATCTCCCTGACGCGGTGCCAGTTCGACCTGAAACTCGGTCGACGGGTTCCAAATACCCCGAGTGTGTGTATCTGTTATTTTGGAGTAATTTGGTCATTTCAAAATGTTTATTTTAATTTTATTTCACTTCTGGACGGCCCCGAAATGAAACCTATTCAACTTTTGACCTCAAGGTGTGAGGGGGCGCTAGCGCACCATCTATATCTATTTCACTGCACAGCTCCTCACACGAGCAAGAGTCACGTGTGCGTCCAGAGCCAATCAGACACGGACTGTATATACGAGTGAGGGAGAAGAAGATAGATTAGACCTAAACATGGAGCTCTCTGAACATATCATTTGAAACCGGCAGCCACTGGTGAGTCTTTTACAGACAACTTTCCCAACCCGTTCAATTCTCCATCTGGAAAACTGCAGATTCTCTGTGGTGCTGTGCATGGAAGCTAAGCTCTGACCACTCGGTTCCAAAGGTAAAAAATGATTTATTTATGTATTTTTATTTTTTTTAAAAGACAGCCGAATTGTACATACTTTAATTTATTTACTCACTCATGTAGTTTGGAGCTTTACGTTTTGTTTTGCTCAGTTTTGTTACTTGAGTTTGGTTATTTATTTGTTTGGTGCGCGTTCACGGAGTAGATGGATGTAGACACACACACGGCTGATGCGCGTTCACGGAGTAGATGGATGTAGACACACACACACACGGCTGATGCGCGTTCACGGAGTAGATGGATGTAGACACACACTCACACGGCTGATGCGCGTGCACGGAGGAGATGGATGAAGACACACACACGGCTGATGCGCGTGCACGGAGGAGATGGATGTAGACACACACACACACACACACACACACACACACACACACACACACACACACACACACACACACACAGTATTTATAATAAAAATATACTAAATGAGTAAAATAAAACAAAAAACTAAACTACATTTATACAAAAAGTACACAAAATGACAACAGAAATGCATAAAAATATACAAAATGACTCCAAAAAACATACATTACAGAAAAATACAACAAACATGAAAATGACTCAAAATACACAAAACTAACTATTTATACAAAATAACAACAGAAATACACAAAACTACACCAAAAAAGATACAAAAATACACAAAATGACTCCAGGACCACTACAATGGCAACAAAAAACAATAATTATACAAAAAATGCACAGAAAGATGCAAAAATACACAATGACTCCAAAAAACATACATTACAGAAAAATACAACAAACATATGAAAATGACTCAAAATACGCAAAACTAAATATTTATGCAAAATAACAATAGAAATGCACAAAATTACACCAAAAAAGATACAAAAATACACAAAATGACTCCAGGACCACTACAATGGCAACAAAAAACAATAATTATACAAAAAATGCACAGAAAGATATAAAAATACACAGAATGACTCCAAAAAACACACTACAGAAAAATACACCAAACCAAAAAATATAAAAGTGAGTACAAAAAAAAACGACAAACATATTTATCATGCTCATGTCCAATAGAATTAAACCAGGAAAATTGCACCCACATTTTGCACCTGCAAATATACCCCTTATGCTCCCACATAAATGCATACTTCCGACGGGCACTGTACTAGTATACATAAAAATGGCAAAAATACAAAAATGGCCCTGATTTATCAACCTTGCCGGAAAACGGGTGCAACTCTGAGGTCATATTTGGTCATATTTCACCAATCTCAGCTTACAAATGATCGGGTGTTGATAAATGCGGCAGCTGAATTCGATCGTCATTAACTCATTGACTACCAAAGACGTCTAAAGATGTAAATTGTGTTTTTTGGCTGGGGTTGCTATGAGACAGTGTGACGATGGTCTCCCGTGACTATCAAGCTTGTACCATGATGTAGTGACCAATAGATGACATGTAGGTGGCAGAAGCACACCTTTGGATGAGAGCTCACCCGTGATGTGCAGAGCTCCGAGGGAGAGGAAAGAGTTTACGAGACAGAAAATGGCGCTACGAGAGTTGGTGCTGAAGTTCCCAGCAGCCCACAGCAGCGCACACTCGACCAGAGCATGTGTGGAACTAAGTGGACTATTGAGAGTGTCGCGATAGTGAGAGAAAACGATCAAAAAATGGGGCAAGCGGTGACACTCGGCATGTCTGGGAGGAGGAGAAAGTTGCGTCTGGGGAGAATGACGGGGTGAGAGACTTGGAGGAAGGCCAAAATACAGTAAGAAATCCATTCAACTCTGACCCAGATAGCAAAATAATAATAATTTTGCTGTCAAAAGCCTGGTCTTGGTGTTGTTTTTGTAGTTTTATGGAAGGAAACCAATTTTGAGGTGTCCCTAAAGCGAAAATAAAAACAAAATCAAAGTCACTAATAGAGTTGTTCAGAAAAATGCTTTTTTCTCAGCTTTTTGTCACAAACTGGCGATTTGTGTGAAACTTGCCTCTATTCAACTGCTGATTACAGAAGATCAAAACAAGCTAGAAACAATTTTTTTTCTGATGAAAGTAGAGAGTCTAATCTTTCAGAATCTGAGATTTCAGATTGTCATAGTACAAAATATTCTGTGGGTCTTGAAAAATAATTGAAAATCATCTAAAACGCCTGGCAGTACGGGGTTGGCTGCTCTGAAAATGGCTGGCAGTGAATGGGTTAACATGATACGTCCTTAAAACTTTTTGGTTCCTGGTTTGCTGTGGGTCTGCCACCGTATAAAGGAGCTCATAAAACACTGAGACTTGTTTAATACTTTATTTTCAGATTTTGCTGTTCTGCATTACAAATCCACACACTCAGATTTGCGTACAGGAGGTCAGACCTGACGTGAGATCTGATCGTAGCGTATGCTCACGTCAGAATTGATAATTACTAGGGATATAATGATTAATCGTAAAGCAGTTAAAAATCGATTCATAGGTATCATGATTCACATCGATACTGTGAAAATTTAATCGCAGTAGAGGGCTGGCTCCGGAAGTGTTGGCGGGGGAAGAATCTGCTAATACTTTCTTTCTGGCCGCCTTCTACTCTTAAATATGTTCATAACTGATTCCTTACCCCTTTAGCACCAAAAAATATCTGTAATATTACGTGAATAACTGTAAAAGTCACGTTTTTCTATTAGCTCTGCTTGCTAGCATAGCATTTCTTCTTCACTGCAAGGATATCTGCATGCCAACCGACCACTGTGTTACCAGCGCCCTCTGCTGGTCCAAACAAATATCTGACCTACATACAGTGAAATGACTTTTTTTTTATTTATTATTTTTTTTAAGTCCAAATGTTAAGGCACAAAATACATTTTCAGTTGCACTTTTAAAAAGAAAAGGAAGTATTATGCAGTTTTGCATTGTTTACTATAGAACCATAATTTAAATCAATAGGCTTCTTCATTTGTATTATTCCTTTATTTATTTCATTTAAGATTTATTTTTAGTTAAATTACATTGTTATGAATAGTTTATCAAGGGATTCTTTTGACAATGAAAAATAAAAGGAAAACAGTGTAGTTTTTTTATAGTTTTTTCCCCCCCAAAAAATAAAGGATTATTTTTCAGTCATCATTTTTCTACAGTCCCATTTTGTAAAATAAATCGTGAGAAAATCGTATCGCAAACCCAGTATCGTGAATCGAATCGTATCGGGAGTTGAGTGAATCGTTACGTCTCTAATAATTACCAAAGCTTGCCTGAATATGTTCGAACGCACGTTGTGTGTTCAGATCTGAATGTACGAACTGTCGATAAATTAGGCCAATGACCCCAAAAACTTTTTTTTTCCCATCTCCCCCTCAAATTTTAGTTGTGATTAATCACAGAAGTAAATATATTTAACAGATTAATCAAAATAGAACTAGAAAGAGAACAGAAATATATTTAAAAGCACTACTTTTGAACTACGTTAAGGCGTTCACCTTAGAAATATTTTCATAGTTGACTTTTACACTAACCAAAACTTTACTCGAGTATGATTATTTTCCAGTACTTTATTATCGCCCTCCACAAAGTGTGGAAGGGGGATATAGGTTTGAGCTCTGTCCGTCTGTCCAAGTTAAAGAGGACAGCTTTTCTCAGAAACCGTTTAAGATAGGATAGCCAAATTTGGTGTGTGGCTTCCGGGTATCAATCCCTTGATGGAGTTTGAAAATGGGAAGTACGGAATTATTTTTCCGGAGTTATTGCCCTTGTTCTGTTTTTCTTTACTATGTTCGAGGTATCTTCAAAGGGAACAGCTTTTCTTACAAACCGTTTAAGATAGTTAGTAATTTTATATTCTGATGTGATAATATTTTCTTATGTATACATCTAAGTTATTAGATTTAGGACATTTAGGAAAAGGTTGTGAGTTATAATGACAACCAATCTGGCAGGGGATGTTGATGAATATGTCTTCTTGTTTATACGACCGTAGTTTGCTCTTTGAACTTACAGCTGTGAACCTTTCCTGCTCACATCTAATCTGCTGCAACAGGATTAAAGTAAAGCCATCCCATGACTGAAGTGTCTGTGATACTGGGACGGTGTAAACACTGAGTGGAGCAGAACTCCAGTGTGTTTTATACTGGGACTCATTGTCGTTCGACCCTGGATCTCAGATGCTCAGAGAAGCTACGGTGGCGGATTCTCGTCGAGCGATCCGGGAGCTTCTGCGGAGCGATGAAACCTTCTCCTTTTCCTCCACCTGTGAACGGCTGCTGTCGGTGAGCGCTGGCAGGACGTTCCATTCACATGCTTTGTTTGTTTTTGTTGCTGTAGATTTCTAAGTTCAACGCTCTCCTGCTTACAAAGCGGTTTATTATTTCTTTTTAAAATCCATTTTGAGGACGCATTAAATAGAGCTTATTTTAAATTATTGAATACGTCTTTTCAACCGTGTGTAATGCAGTGTAAACATTCACATTTTGAGAGTTAGTTTATACTATCACATCTCTGAGAATCTCTTCCATATTCAAGTAAAATTACGACTAGTCTGTGACTGAAATATCCTTGAATAAATTAATAATCAAACTGAATCTGGGATCGAGTTGAATCACACACACTTGCACGCACCCATGCAGAACTTCCTTGCTTTTATAGAGAGATAGAATTTTGCCTTTCAAACCTTGATGATAAAAGCCTCGTCCCTTGTCCATGGTCCTGATCCCATTTTCTACTCTGTGCTGCTTTGAGTGGGATCCTGTTTTTCCTTTTAGTTACAGCATCGATCCCTGGGTCTGTAGCCTCTACAGTGTTGAGCTTAATGTTCCCAGGAGTCTTTGTGTTATGGAACCTCTGCTGTCGGCGTGAAGAAGAAAAACGACTCTCCATCAGCACGCTCCATCAGTTTGTCATTAGCAATTAGAGCAATATGTACAGTAACAGTAGTGTATGTAACTCATGGTTTAGATATTTCACATACAGTATTCAATACCTACAAAGAAAATTAAGATAATCATAATACAAATAAAGTCATTTATATTAATTTTTAGGCTCAAACACACATAATATCCATATATATACGTGGGCGTCGTCATTTTGGAGATTTTGGCAAATCGGCATTCACATATCATGTTGTCAGGTCAGGATTAAGGATTTTTGACTAAATCATGAATGAATAAATTAAAATTGAAGACAAATACACAGAACGGCACCAAAAATAAACAAGACAAATAAAATAATCAAAATTACTCCAACAACACTCATGATTACTGCAAAGATACACAAAACAACAGAAAAATATACAAAACAACAACAATAAATACACAAAATTAGAACAGAAATAGGTGAAATTACAACAAATTATGCAAATTGACAATAGAAATACTGAGAGACTCGAAAAACATACAAAATAAAAATAACAACAAACATACACAAAATGACTCAAGACAATAACAAACACACACAAATGAGAAATAATATATATAAAACAGCAAAAATACACAAAATCATTCAATAAAAGCATACACAATTAAAGACAAATACACAGAAAGACAACATGAACAAAAAGCAAATAAAATGATCAAAATTATTCCCAAAACACACACGATTACTACAAAAATACACAAAATCAACAGAAAAATATACAAAACAACAAAATGAGAACAGAAATGCATGAAATGACAATAAATTACACAAATGACACAAAAAACTAACTAAACAACAAACACACACAATATTAGAAATAATATACATAAAAACTGTAAAACACACAAGGATGACTCCTTACAACAGGAAGTCTGCGCTACCATGGCAACCATCGGATGCCTTTAACCTCATCAAAGACGTTGAAGTTCTGTGAATGCTGCACTTCCTTGATTAATCGTGACATCACACACGTGTCCACCTTCTCAACCGTAAGTTTAAAATGCTTTTTATTGCATCTGCAGCTTCTAAATCACATCTCATTCCTACTAGTGAAGCTTAGAAAGAGAGGAATGGCAATCAGGAGACGAGGCACACCTGCGTGGAGACTCTGTAATTACACACTGACTCACAGAAACAGACTGGGAGAATAATGAACACATACCAACTGACAAATATATCCAAATGCTAAAACTAGTGCAATTAAAGGTGCAATCCGAATTGTTGGACAGCTAGCATGATATCAGCTAGCAAGACCTCCTTTAATTTTACAGAACTGTAAAGTTGATTATCAGAGCTACGCAGATGACACACAACTATATCTATCACTGAACCCAGATGACTATGGTCCCATTAAGGTGTTGTGTGACTGTTTAGAAAAAGTAAACTGCTGGATGAGTGAAAACTTCCTTCAACTAAACCATGATAAGATGGAGGTGATTGTCTTTGGTAACAAGGAAAAGAGGACTGCCGTCAGCAATTATCTTGAGTCTCGATCTTTAAAAGCTAAAGACCAAGTCAAAAACCTTGGTGTTCTGATTGACTCAGATCTTACATTCAGCAGTCAGATGAAATCTATCACAAAAACATCTTCTACCATCTAAAGAACATCTCCAGAGTGAAAGGTTTAATGGCTCAGAAAGATCAGGAGAAACTGGTCCATGCTTTTATATCCAGCAGACTGGACTATTGTAATGGTCTTCTGACAGGAATCCCCCAAAAGAGCATCAAACAGCTACAGCTGGTTCAGAACGCTGCAGCTCGGGTCTTAACCAGAACAAAGAGGTCAGAACACATTAGTCCAGTTTTAAAGTCTTTACACTGGCTCCCAGTCAGCCTCAGAATAGACTTTAAAGTTCTGCTGCTGGTGTATAAATCTGTGAATGGGTTTGTTCCAGAATACATCAGTGACATGTTAGTCAGGTATGAACCCAGCAGGTCTCTCAGATCTATGGACACAGGTCAGATAGTGGAGCCCAGAGCTCACACATTTTAATTGATTTTACTGATGATTTTAAATGTTCTTATTGATTTTAAACAATTGAATGTTTTATCATGTAAAGCACATTGAGTTGCCTTGAGTATGAAATGCGCTATACAAATAAATTTGCCTTGCCTTGCCTTTAAAGCTACGTCTTCTCAAGCTTAAACGAGCATCTGATGTAAAAAAAATAAATAAACCGCAAGCAAAAATAATAAAGAGCAATCCAATGGTGTCATGTGATGAATGTGTACATAGAAGAAGGGAGGGACAGAGGGGGCAGGATGAGACATGGAGGCATCTGATTGGTTCTTTCCATTAGGGCCGAATGGCAAGGATTGGTCAGCTTTTACAAAATTGCAACTGCTACAGAGGTCTGATTCTGTTTGTTCCTTTTTGTTTACTTTCAGTATGGAAGGACCATTTTACCCAGTTCACTCACGCTTTCTAATAAAAATAAATGATTTATTTACAATAATGCATTGGATTTTATATAGCACCTTCAAGTGCTTTACATTGATGTGCATGTAATCGTACATTTGGCGGCATGGGTCTGTTCTGGGACCTCCTTGCCCTTTCCGCGTGCTTATGTGGAAAGCCGGAGGCCGGGAGGGCACTCCTCCCTGACCTTTCATGAGCCCTAGCTAAAGGCTAAAGCAAGGAGAGTGGTTAGCAGAAACCCCTTGGAGCAGAGCAGATGTTAACTAAAACAAAATGGCACCCAGTTAGTTGGATACATACTGACTGAAGGAGTTGGGGTGGAGGTGGGTGGTGAGATGCTAGCTGAGGAGGTAGTGCATCCTGTTTGATTTGGCCAGTAGGAAGCCAAAATGGGCTGTTGGTTGAATAAAGGTGTGGCTGGCTTGACGTCCGCGGCCTGCTTGTGCTCAATTATAACAAAAAGTGTTCTTGGATAGGAATGCAGACTCAACCTTTAAAGGGGACATATGCTAAATCCACTTTTTTAGCCCTTAAATTCATTTTGTTGTATATTTAGAGTGCTTAGAAGTACAGAAAAAATCAAATTAGTCTCTTCAGGTGCTCTGTAGATATCTTTATATTCTGTTTTGCTCATATTTTTCAATCTGTTTTGATTTTTCTATTCTCTATTACGATTTTTGAACTATTACATCACAGTATTTGCAGCGGAACTGCCAAATTAGGACATCAACTCGAGGTCCAACACTTCGAGCAATCCGCCATTTTTATTTCTCGCTTTTATTTTGTAGTCCAAGCTCAAGGATGCCGAAGTTACGAGAGGAGAAATCAAAATGTTCGGTTGTTGGATGTAGTAACCCATACGCTTCATTACACCGTCTCCCAGCATCAGAACCTTTTCAAAGTGCCTGGTTGAGTTTTATTTTTTATGGAAATGTACCCACATCTGTGGGTAAGGTCATTTTTGTGTGTGTGAAGCACTTCAAGGATGACTGCTTCAGCAACCTCCGCCAGTCAAAAGAAGGATTTGCTGAAAGACTTTGTCTGATTGAGGGTTCAATTCCTTCTATCTTTGGAGACGACGAACAGAGCACTTCCGTAAGCTGTCCCTGTCATTGTTTTGTTAGCATTAGCAGTTGCACCGTCTTCAGACTTCATATGTTAGCGCTGTGTGCTCGTTTTAGATCCTTGATAAGGCCTACGTGATTTAATTTAAGTCTAAAGTTTTCATTAGTCATTTCATTTTGCCGTTTTTGTCTTTGAAAAGACTGTATTAAAATGCATTTCGTGACGTTAGCTTGGCGCTAGCGTTAGCTTGGTGCTAGCGTTAGCTTGGTGCTAGCGTTAGCTTGGTGCTTGTGTTAGCTCACTTGTTAGGGTTCTGCAGGTTCATCATCTTCATTTTCATCTCGCTCCGCTGGGTCAGACTCTGGCTCGAACATGTAAGGCTGGATGGACAAGTCTTCTGTTGTTGACATTTTGTAAATAACCTCTGAATAAAAAGTTTATGCGCCGCTACATAGCCGTATCTCTTCTATCAAACTACAAAAATGGCCGAGCAGGATGGAGTTGAACCCAGTGTCACCTGAAGAGGGGGCGGGGTATGGAGTCTCATTTGCATTTAAAGAGACCGCACCAAAACGGAAGCACATCAGAAAAGGATAGAAAAGGGGCCTGTGGAGCTATAATTATGAGGAATTCAGACCCAAGCATTGCAGTTCCGCTTTATATAGACCACAACTGTATGATTTATATGTAAAAAGGAAGGATTTAAAACCATGATATGTCCCCTTTAAAGTCCAACTAACAAAGAACCCAATAATCAGTTGTGTAGAGCTCTTCTCCCCTGATTCCAGAGGTGAATGTAACTGATTACAAATACTCACGTTACTGTAATTGAGTTGCTTTTATGGGTACTTGTACATTTTTGAGTCGATTTCTAAAACAGTAATTGTACTTGTACTTAAGTACATTTTAAAAGAAGCAAGGTAATTCATTACATTTCCACACCCAACCATTACTGAGTAAATTATTTTTTTTGTGATTGTTATTGGTGTTATTTTATTGAAAAAAGAATCGTACATCTTGACAAACCTTTTATTTTATACAGATGCCTTTGTGGGAAAGAAAATAAGTTACAATTGTTTAAGTTTCTACATGAGATGTTTACTGTATGCAAAGGGAACTGTGGCAAGATATGTTACCAAAAAAAAAACGTGGGGGGGGGGTGAAAGTAACTAGTAACTTGTACTTTGAGTACTATTTAATTGAGCTACTTTTTACTTGTGGGGGAGCCGAAACAAAATGTGAGAGGTTTTAAGGTTTTACTCAGTTCTAAATCCCATTGGTAGAAGATTCGATGAAGAAAAACCCTTTCATCCTCATTTATTCTTCACAGTTTTGTTGAGCCGTTGAAACTCCATCTTCATTAAGTTTGTAAGGGGTGAGTTATTCTCAGGGCGGAGATGTTTTGTTCCCACACTTAATCCTCGCTAAGCAGCTTGTCAGCGTCACCCCCAGCACTGAATCCCAGTGATCTGTCGCTCACGCAGGGTCGTGTTTCCATCTTTAGGTCATTCTTACCAAATTAGCCTCAGAGTAGGTCACTGTGTGAAGGTGATGACTCAGCAAAAATCAGCTTTCAAAGCGTTATTTTTAGTAGGTGTTAAAATCTTTTGATTTTTTTGTCCTCTTTTATTTAATCTTAAAAATGATATAATTAATGTTTTAATTGTGCAACAAAAATTCAGCATTTTTTTTTAACTCATGCCTCTTAAGATTGTTAATAAAATGTTCTAAAATTATTATTTTAAATTAAAAACTGAAAGTATAAAGATCTAAATAAATACATTAGTAGATATATAAATAAAATGATTAGATAAATAAATAAGTATATAAATACATAAAGTGATGAATTAAATTAATGAAAAACTTAATCAGTAATTTAATAAATAAATTAATAAACAAATAAAATTTAAAAATATAAAATAAATAAATGAATAACTAAATTATGAATAAATAAATAAATGAATACACAAATAAATTATATATAAAACAATAAATATATAAATAAATCAATAACTAAATCAATAAATAAAATAAATTAAGATTGATATAAATACATGCATAAATAAGTGAATTGCCTTTGATCTGCTGGGACAGACTCGTTAGATTCAGCGTTTTCTAACATCTTCAAAGGACTTGCATCTATTTTTTTTAAAAAACTGTCTTAAAAATAGCTTTTTAAGTAAATTTGTTGCAAAGTCTTGTGTTTCTGTGTCTGAAACAAAGCCAGTAACTCCCCACAAATGTATTAGCTGCTCTACAGACATTGTAAATGACCTCTGTGACCAACCAATCAGAGACCTGAGAATCAAAATGTGATTGGTTAAGGCACATGTGTCAAACTCATGGCCCGGGGGCCAAATCCGGATTCTCAACTGGTGGGTTGGGACCCAAAAGTGGGTCGCGGACCTGTACTGGGTGGGTCACGGACAGCTGGTCAAAAATAAATACTTAATGTCTCTCATGTTGGACTTGTCTTTTATTTTGAAAGAAACTTTTATTTTGACGTGAATGTTGCGCAGGAAAATATATAGATTTCTGTTTAAAAAAATATTACATGTTTGTTTTTGAAATACTAAATATTGATTGGTTGAATTCTAAAAAAAAGTGGGTCGCAATTTAATGAACATGGGAAAATGTGGGTCCCAGGGTGAGACCAGTTGAGAACCCCTGCTTTAGAGCATTCAATTCAGCCCACAGGAGAAAGTAAAAATTACATGGAAAACATGAATCATTGTGTAAATGAAACTCAACAGTATTTGTTGGGGCTCAAAGTTTTTCCCGGTGCTTAGGTTGCATGATTGCAGTCATTTTTAATGTTAAACTGTTGAAAAAACTTTTGCTCAAATTATTACATCACATTTTCTTTAATTAAATATAAATTAGTCACAAATCTAGGAAATTGGGACTGTTATCGGTTTTTTACATTGCCTTCGGTCTGCTGATCATCCGCTCCCTCTCTAGAAAAGGACATCCCATCCAGATCCAGGACATCATTGCTGACCGTAAGCTGAACTTTCTTTGTCTTAATGAAACTTGGCAAATTCCGGAGACTTCTCTCAGCTCAAAGATGCGACTCCTCCGGGGTTTGTTTACCTTTCAAAACCACGTGGGTCTGGTCGCGGAGGACGTCTTGCTATACTTCACCGTGAGAAATGGAAGGTCTTGCCAGTATCGCTCCCTCCTCTGATGTCACTAGAATGCCTCACCTGTCAAATATCTGGTCCCACACACAGTCATTGCCACTGTTTACTGCCCACCCAAGCCACACAGTAACTTTTAAAATTAATTTTCAGCTCTCCTCACCCACCCCCCACTCTCTCACCTAATGTAATTTTTTTGGGTAATTTTAACATACACATGGACAATACTGATCTTCCTCTCACCAAAGACTTCTCATCATCCCTCGACATTTTCGGCCTCCACCAATTTTCAGATTTTCCCACACACATACAGTAAAAGGCCACACCCTGGATTTAATCTGCTGCTCTGGAGTCACCCCCACCAACTGTACTGCTGATGAACTACATATTACAGACCATTTCCTTCTCTCATTCAACATCACCCTCCGCCTCTCCATCACCAAGCCACCTCGTGGTGTCTCTTTTCGAAACATTAAAAACATCAACATGGACTCCCTCTGCTCCAGCATTAACAGTCTCACTCCAGACTCCTCTTCCTCCCCTGATGATCTTGTCTCACAGTACGATAATGACCTCACCTGCATTCTCACTTGTCCCTGTCTAATCACATTCTGTTTTCTTTACCCGTTCCTCCCCTTGGTTTACCCCGAATTACGCACCCTGAAATCTAAGGGTCGTCAGCTCATCAAATCCGGTTTCACCATCCACAAAAACTTGTATACAGCTCATTAATCTCACTACAAGGACTCCATCTCTCATGCTAAATCTCAATATTACTCTGCTCAAGCACTGGCAACATCAGGACACTTTTCTCTGTTTTCAATATCATCATTCAACCCCCTCCCCTGACACTTTTCCCTCCCACTTCTACTCCTCTGATACCTGTAACTCCTTCCTCAGTTTCATTGATAAAGTTAATAAAATCCACCAGCACTTATCACCCATCACCTCCCTCCTCCCCTCTTCCAAACCTCTTCAGCTTATGAAACCTCCACCCTCATTCTCCTTGATCTGAGTTCGGCCTTCGACACTATTTCTCACCCCATCCTCCTCAATAGACTCTCCTCCATTGGCGTCACTCACACCCCCCTCCACTGGTTCCACTCCTACCTCTCAGGCCACACCCAGTTCATCCAACTCAAAACCTTCACTTCCCAGTCCTCCCTCGTCATATCTGGTGTTCCCCAGGGCTCCGTCCTGGGCCCCCTTCTCTTTATCATCTATCTCCTTCCACTCTGCAATATTTTCAGAAAATTTGGCGTTCATTTTCACTGCTTCGCGGATGACACCCAGCTCTATCTGTCCAGTAAACCTGACTCCACTCTCCCCCCTCCTTCCTCACTCACTGCCTTTATATTAAAAAAATGGTTCACCTCCAACTTCCTCAAACTTAATTCCAATAAAACTGAACTCCTTATTGGGACCAAATCATCCTCTCCAAAGCTAACTTTTTCTCCTTCACCATTGACAGCTCCACTGCATCCCCCTCCCCTCAGGTCAAGAGTCTGGGTGTCATCCTCGACAACTTCCGATCTTTTCACTCCCACATCAGCAACCTAACCCAGTTGGCATACTTCCACCTATGAAACATCAACCATCTCTGCCCCTCTCTCACGCCTCACTCCACTGCCATCCTGGTTCACTGCCTCATCGCTTCCTGGACTGATTTTTGTAACTCACTCCTTTTTGGTGTCCCTCACAAATCCCTCCATAAACTCTAACTGGTCCAGAACTCTGCAGCCCGTATCATCACCGGAACCCCCTCCTCTCACCACATCTCCCCTGTCCTTCAGCAGCTCCACTGGCTCCCCATCAAATTCAGAATCAACTTCAAAATCCTCCTGTAGACTTTCAAGGCCATCCACAACCTCGTGGTGATAGGACTACTTAGGGCCAGGCTTGGTGTTTGGCGGTGAACTTTGCATTACAGTGGTCATTGTCTCAGTGTATGCTAATTTGTTAATGCTTTTACATTCCTAATTAGGATGTGGAACTGAGACTAATTAGGCAGGAGATAGGATATACAAGAAGGTGGATCCAGCTCTAAATGACCCGTGAGACTTAAGTAAAATAGGAAATGGAACGGACCACAATGAGAGATTGAAAGTAAGTGTGAATGTTTGTTGTCTCTCTGGTGATTCTGTAATTTATATATAGATTTGTGTTAAAAATAATAGTTTTTTATTTTTTGTTAACAAAGGAGGGATTGATATGTGATTAGGGAAGGATATTGCAAATTAGACTTGGCTATAAATGTTGTAGTGTGGTACAAGATGACGGTTCACACTTTTCCCTATCATATAAATGAATAAATACATAAATTACACAATCCCTCCTGGTCAGTTCTGGTCACCCTGCCCTAAGCAGGTCAGATACCATCATACACTGATAACATTTGCCAAGGTCTCTTCTCAGAGGCTCTGTCATTGTTATGACAAGCACTGTCAGCAGCATACAAAACCCTGAGAGCACAGAACAACTGCAGATTCATTGGGACACACATTGAAACCTCTGAATCCCAGACCGGTCTGCCTCAAAAACCCTTTGACCAAATAAACCCTGTGTCCGCACCTGACCAGCAACCCTACAACTTGACTCCGTCTCATTCCATCTGAAACCGCCACAACAAGCAGTAATACAAGATATTCATCTCCCTGAAACTGGGAAATGCAACAAGCTACTTCTTTAATGAGAAAGGTTGAGAGGATGCACAGAACTCTGCAATATTTGGATACATTTGAAATAGTCTATTTTATATTTAAATTCTAGTTTCCAATCTTGTTATATTGCTGTTTTTTTTAATTCCACGTACCCTTTATGTAAATATGCGTACCCCTATGGGTGTAAGTTTCATCTAACCTAGGCATTAGATGAAACACAGTATGTCTTTGGTTTGATTGTAGGTTTGCATGTCAACAGTTGTGTGTCCGACCAGACTTTGTTATGCGCTGCGGTTTGTGTGCGTTTGTGCAGGTGGGGTTGTGTGTTTTTCAGGCTGTTTCCTGTTTCAGGGGTTTCTAATGTTGTGCTCAGTGTGTATCTGTAGTGTTTGCATTGCCACATCAGAAGCAGTGTTTGCTGCAGCAGGTTGATGTGTGTGTGTGTGTGCGTGTGTGTGTGAGTGATGGAGGAAGCTTATCTGCTGTAATTTCCTGTGTTCACCCCGGGGACCAGCAGTTGAATCACACACTCCTCACTCACAGTGTGTGAGGCAGCTGAAGCTCACACACGCCTCCACAGAGATGCTGGTGAGATGGCAGGGTGTGTGTGTGTGTGAAGGTGTGGGCGTCTAACGTGCTGATTTGTGCCCCGCAGGGTGTCGGAGTGTCCTGCTCGTCAAGCTCCTCCAACGATCGATGTGTCTCCAGCGCAGGAATGTACAAGCTGGAGATTGAGCTGAAGAGAGGATTCAACCTGGCCGTGCGAGACCGAGGCGGTACGACGACACACAACTTCCTTTTTGCTCTTATCGTGTAGTGATGCAACGATAAGTATGATAACCAATCAGTCTATGCTCCTCTGATTGATTACCAATACAAAAACAATCATGAAATCAATCCTAAATATGTTTTACTAAACTTTTTGTGCAAATTCAGCTGTTAGATTAATGTTATTTCTGTAATAAACACACACAAAAAACATCCTCTTTTTATGACTGTGCATCAACTGTTTGATATTCCTTCCGTTTGCCTGATTTCTATGGTGTTGTTGTAGTTGAGGGATCAGACTTGTGTATTAGGGATGGGCTGTATGAGAAGTAGACAGTTTGGGAAGAAACAAGGAAAGTAGTGACTCTTAAAACTATTATTTTGCAAAAAATAAGCTTTGAAAATAGAACTATAGCCATTAACCCTCTGCTGTCCAGGTTTTTACCTTTATATCCCACTATAACAACTGTTCAGCTTGCCTTGTTTGGTATAATTCTTATCAACACAACTTCATCTGTATGAATTTACTGTTAATTGTTCATTGTGACATACTGTATAAAGACAATGGACATAAGATCAAATCTTTTTACTGTGAAAACCACAAATATGTTTAATGAACCGATTTAATGAATGAGAACGCAAATATCAAGTGTAATTATCAAAAACTTATGTACAAGTTCACAAAAATACAAGTTATATTTGGCATTTTTCCCCAAATCCTCTAATACAGCTTTTTACAAAACCCCATAATCAGATACCATAAATTATATGTGCTACTGCAAGAAACAGTTCCTGTCCACTAATAAGACAGAGGGACACATCACAGGCCTAACACTTTCCAATAATAGGAAAGAGGTGTATATTTTGCTTGCAAACACTTTTATTTTGCAAGAGAAGGAAGAACGGTCCATCTTTATTGATTGTTTCTGCACAGAACACGACAAAATAATCAGTAAAAGTGCAGCGTTTTTAATCTATATTAACTATTGATCTACTTGGATTATTAATATTGATTCAAAACTGGTATATAGTTTTGATTTCATCACTTTCAACACAAGTTATTGTTATTATGTTATTGTAAATGGACACTGTGAGACTGCATCTGGCTGCGGGTTTGTCTTAAATTGGTCATGTGATTCGGACGCGCCGTTGCGTTCATCGACTCCTAAGGGTTAAGGGTGTAAGGAAAAATCGATTTGGCGATATATCGCGATATTTCAACCCAAGATTATTGTATCGATCCGAAAAATAGCCAAATAGATATTTTTAATCATTTTTTTTAATGAAAAAACATTTCATTGCGCTAACATACGCATAACATGTAAACTCCCGGTCATTAGATGTCAGTGAATTACATCAGACCTTTTTAAAGTACCTACTCCTCTATGCTGTTTAGTTTGGAAGTTGATTGCACTTTCGTTTTCATAAAACATACTGGGCACTTTTATAGATGTGTGGTTACTTTTTAAAAATAATTTAAGAACTTAACAGAATCATAATCTGTTGTAGAAGCAAAAGTTTAACTTTTCTGAAAAATGTAATTTGACGGTTTGATAAACATACCACTTGTTTTTGATATTGGACCTTGAATTACAGTTACTTACCATTTACTTGTTCTCGCAAGTTTAAAAAAAAACAAGAAATACCATTTTGTAATGGTGAAATTTGTAATTATTAATATCGTGATGTATATTGTATTGTTTATTATCGGGATATTTCTTATTGTAACTTGCAAATCGTATTGTATGGTCAGATTCATGGCAACCACAGTAGGGATGTCCCGATACAACCTTTTCACTTCCGATATGATACCGATATTACAGCCTTGCATATCGGCCGTTACTGATCCGATACGATGTCAGCACGAATCATATTTACTTTTATTACTTATTTTGTAGTGTGGAATGTTAGAAAAGGCTTTATCAAGTGCTGGAGCAGAAAATGTTATCGGAGAGCGTATATCGGTGATTTTAGATGCAGTCCGATAAAATCTGATATTAGTTTTCTGGCTGATGTCAGACCGATATCCAATGTCAATATCGGATAGGGACACCTCTAATGCACATCCCTAAAAGCCATATAAACAATATCGTCTTATATCTATTATTGATTATAACACCCAGCCCTAGTATCTATCTAATACCTTATTAATTATCTTAAAAATATGTATATTTCTGTTTAATTGGTAAGTCAGTACATTATCAGAGTAAGTATTGTGCATATATAACTTTTTGTCTTTTTCTTTGCATTATTTTGTTGTCATTCTGCCAGTTTTTATTGTTCTATTCTCTGTGTTGTTTTTTGTTTCTGTAGATTATAATACATCAACTTTCTTGTTCATTATCCTAAAACGTTTTGCAAAGAACGTTCTTCAAAAATTTGAAAATTCCAGTTTTTGTTTAATTTTTTCTCCATCAAAGTAGTTATTTCCATGCTTTATGTTACTTTTTAAAGGATTGTGTATCTTTTTTGTCATCGTTGGGCCGTGGAGATGAAGGGGGAACATGAATATTCGTAACATCAAAGTCCATTTATCAAAGTCAAACCCGAGAGCGAAACAAAAACAGAGCATAAACGAAATAGTTCAAAACCACCGAGGTTGTCATAGGAAACCAACTAAAGAAATCCACTCAGTAATCAAGCACACTTTAAGTAGTGCAGAGAGGTCAATCAGGAGATGAGCAACACCTGAGTGGAAACAGGAAACATTTTCTTACGCACACAAGCTGGCAGCAGGACTGGGGCTGTCGAAACAAACCAGAACTGAAAAACACAGAGCAACTGAAAGTGAAACCAGAGGAAACAGGATAACAAACCAACAAAGGTTTAAACTTACTGAAACCAAAGTAACCACACAACGTGTCTCACCGAGAACAAAACTTACTCCAGTTCAACATGAACATGAACAATACACATAAACATTTACAAAATTTACATTGTAAAGTTATGTTTTGTCATTTTTTTGTGATCATTTTGTGCCATTGTCCTTTTTCTATTTCATATTTTTGTGGTTATTTTTCTCTTGACTTTGAGTTGGTTTTTCTCACAATTCTTCTCACTTATTTTGTATTTTTGTAGTTTTTAGTCATCCTGTGTGTTTTTGCATAGATGTATTGTCTTTTATTTAGTCTTTCTTGCCCATTGTGATGTTTTTTTTCTTAATTTGCAGTAAATTTTGTCTCAATGACGTTGTCGTTTTTGTCTGTCTACATGACATCTTTCTAATGTGATCTTTTTTGGGTCTTGCCGTATACTCCCATTCCTTCCGTGTTGAATTATTTCCTGCTTTTATCCATGCCACGATGATGCGTTCAGGTTCCAGTGATCCGTACGTAAAGTTCAAGCTCGGAGGCAGAGAGGTGTTCAGGAGCAAAACCATCCACAAAAACCTCAACCCGGTGTGGGACGAGAAGACCACGCTAGTCGTGGACAGTCTGAGCGAACCTCTCTATGTGAAGGTAAGAACACACACACACACACACACACACACACACACACACACACACACACACATACACACACACACACACACACACACACACACACACACACACACACACACACACACACACAATGCTGGACCCTAACCTAAGCAGATTTTGAGATTATTTCTTAAAGATTCTTACCTTTTCCTTGTGATGCATGTCTGTGTGCACTAGTGACTGAACGACTTCATGATTTTAAAAGTCGACTTTATGTGCATACTAGTTGAGTCGACGTCAACTAGTCATGTTTTAGTCACGTTTAAGGGCGAGTAAATAGCTCCTTAATAGCTACAAAGAGGTTTACGCAGTTGACGTAGCACTCTTCTTCTCTATCGCTGAGAAGCTGCAGCGGTCACAGATTTTTTCAGCCAGCCCCTAGAACACGGGACATCCTATAGAAGCTAAGTAAACCCAGGAACACTGCTGCTTCACCTACCTTGAGTCTACGGTAACTGTTAAGCCCCGAGGCTTCCTCAGAGCTGGGTGTTTAGACTTTTTTGGGCTGTTTTTACAGAAGCTTCGGCTTCCTTCACCGAAGCCAGTGTTGTGCCAAAATCTGTGACCCAAAAAAATCTGTGACCGCTGAGGTTTCTCGGCAGTAGAGAAGAAGAGTGCTATGTCAACTGCGTAAACCTCTTTGTAGCTATTAAGGAGCTATTTACACCCCCTTAAACATGACGCTCCGGTGGGTGAAGTAAATGCAGACTGCAGAAGAATTACAAACGTGTGTAAGGGGGAGTAAATGTCTGCCAAAAGAATCCGCAGGGGTTGGAACCGTCACCACCTGCCGTCACAGATTTTTACGGGTTACAGATTTTGGCATGACAGCGGTCTTCCCCCGCTAATGGAGCCATCTTTCCTGTGCTGCTGATGTATTCCAGATCTGCTTAATACACAAACATGTTACCACTACAGCTAACGTTAGCATGTATGTTAGCCGTAGTATCTGCCTACCAGCTGCAGTTTGAGCACAAACCAGGAAGAAGCGAGAAACGCTTGATGCTGTGCTGCCTTGCTGTTTAGGAGTATTAGGACCCTCGTTTGCTGTGTTGCGCCGCCATCTTGGGCAAAATTCAGGTACTGCGACTAGTCGACGTCACGTGGACAGTCGTGAGACAACACTAAAGTCGACTAGTCTGTTCAACCCTTGGTGTGCACAAGCGTTTAGAGGCTTTGTTTTCCACTTCAAAACTTCCCTGATTCCGTTTCAGAGTTTACTGATTTCCATGTCACTTGCATGTCAGTTTAGCCTTTTTCTTTTCATGTCAGTTTCTTTGGTTTTCCCTATTCAGATGTCTTACAGGCTTTTAAACTTCCCAAAATTGTGCCAAACGTGCTTATTACAGTTAATTGAGTCAACTATTGTTATAATTTTCATATTCCCTCTGTCAGATTTGCACTGAATGCACGCGGGATTTCATGTCTGTTGGTTTAATGTTGCTACACGTTAGAACTGTGTTTCTCAAATAGGGGTACACAATGGCCCTACAGGGGGTACTTGTGAAAGAGAGATAGAGAGAGTGGAAATGTTAGCATGTATATTAGTTGCAGTATCTGCCTACCAGCTGCAGTTTTCCCCTACTTTTGATGTGTTGTTGCAATAAAATTGCAACAACTACCAGCTGCAAGCAAATGAAAGCATGAACAATATGGGGTTTTATAATGTTTATTTTTAGGTAAAAATTACAATCATAATTGTAGTGGCACTCGGCTCGTTCCTCTCATGTACCACCGTGTAAACCGAATCTTTAACACCACGTTTCTGACGCGAGCGACCAGACATGACAAGCTTCTTCTTGTTTTAAACCTTTTAGTTGACAAAATAAGAAAAAGATTACAAAATCTGAAGCACGGTCAAAAGACTGTGTTGCTTCCATCACTTATTCGGCTCAAAAAAAACACATGATTGACGTAAGTTACATCCAATCACCGTTAAAAGTTAGGAGTGACATCATAACACAGTCAGCAAATATGAAACGTTTTAAACACACAAGCACATCCCTAAATTATGCATTTTAAACTAATATAAAACATATGAATTATGATAAACATAAACATGTCATTCCAAAAAATGTTAATATTTAAACACAAATATTACTATTTTTAAAATAGTATCCTTATGGCCCTTACAATAATAATGATGATAGAAATGATCTTATGTAGAACATGAACTGAAAATATAAAGGCTAGTCTTGGTCCCACACCAGGCTGGAGATGACCAGAAATGATAAAAACTATAGAAATAAATCTATTCAAGAGGCAAAAAATGCCGTTTCATTCCACTTTTGAGATTATTTAAAATGTGCGTTATCACTCATTCATTCCATCACTATGCTTTATAGTTGATTTTTCTGAGCAAAATGTTGTAGGGGGCACATGGAGTAAGAAATAAGAGAGCGGGGGTACTTGAGCCAAAAAAAGTTTGAGAACCACTGCATTAGACCAATGGTTTTACAATGAAAAGTGGCATTTAAATGTGTGATATGGTCCCAAGTGATGTCTCTAAGGGGTTTAGTCTGTGTCATCTAGCTATTTTCATTTTAGGAGGTGAATAGCATCTCATATCACGTCATATTTTGTGCGAAAATTTACATTTCTTTCTCTTCATCTAACCGTTTATTGTGAAAAATTGCGTGTAAATGCGTGATATTGTGCCTGTCATATTGCATTGTTTATCTGATCTTCTTTAAGATAAACAAGTATAAAAATATTTTTTAATAATAATAATAATATTGGCATTTTTGTTTCAGGGAGTGAATTTTGTTTTTTTGGTTAGTTTTTTGCGATCCAGAAAATTGGAGCCCTAAGTGTTTATAGGGACACTGGTTGAAACCAGTCGCACATAGTGTGTCTTACACAACTTCCACAGACTCAAAACAAAGTCCAAAATGTTAAAAACCAACCAGGAGTTTTGAAATTGATTTTTATGGAATCAGAACAGTATCATAATGAATGAACTCTTCTTTACATTTTCTCCACACTCTTGTTTGAACACTGCGTATGCACACACATATCGGTAGCTCTGCAATTGGTTTGAAAGTGTGGAGAGAATGTAAGGAGCCATATGATTTGCTGAAAGCTAACACACCTGATTGGCTGATGAATCTGTCAATAAGTTTCATCAGCCAATGGTGACGTTCGTTGACCCACGACGTCAGGACAGTGTCAAAATTCACCGCAGAGGTTTCTCTCACAAATACACAGAGGTTTCACAGCACAGAAGCAGTTTGTAAATGCACATTCAGCAATTTGCATTATCTGTGGATTTATATTACAAGTGTGCCTCAAAATAATATTTGTGAAGTAGAGCGTGTGCATTTCAGAATTTATATTACAATTATGCATAAAATATATATTTGTAAAACAGATTGTGTGCATTTGTGAATCTGAAATACAACTGTGAAACAAAGCATGTGCATGCATGAAAAACCCTGCAAGAGTTCATTCATCATGATGCTGTTCTGATTCCATAGAGTTTTGTGGGTGTCTTTTTTGTGTTGTGACCCTTTTTGTCCCCAAACAATAACTGTGTGAAAATATGGATAATTCTCCACACAACTAATTACAAACACATACACTGTTCGTTCCAGGTCTTTGACTACGACTTCGGGCTTCAGGATGACTTCATGGGTTCGGCTTTCCTTTACTTGGAGTCTCTGGAGCAGCAGAGGTCGGTTTGCTTTTTCTTACAATCGATATGTTTTCTTGACATTGATCAAAAATGTTTATCAGTCAATAGCAGTGCTTTAAGTGGCTCAAAAAATGTGCCGGTACTCTCTTTTGCTTGAGTCAATCTTTTAAAAAAAAAGGTCAATTTCTGCGTGCATGTATAGCTCAACCCTAAACAAACTCACCTCTTGATACAAAGATCGCTCATTGGAATCCCTGCCGCTAACCCATTTTTTCATTTTTTCCCCATTAGATTGCAACAACAATGTTTGTTGAACTTTACGTCTTCAGCAGTTTGCAAAAACCACGTATACAACAAAAGATCTTCAATATTTTGTATACAGTATGAGTTACAGAACAGCTGGATGGAGTCAGAGAGTCTGCGCTGTTAAAGTTAATGAGCATAACCTCCCCGCGCAGCATGATCCCCAAGACACAAAAGGAAAGGGACTAACGTGGCTCAAATCCTTACTTATGATCAAATTGAGCAGGTTTTTATGTATATAGAATTTTAATATTCCAAATGAGAACACAGTTACATTTCCTTTGCTTTTTATAATACATTTCTGTTCAGTTTTTGATTGTCGTAAGGAAGTGACCCTCACTCTAACCCTACGTCACTTCCTTCACTCGCAATCTTTACGACAGAGCTGCTGGGACGTGATATTTGAATGAAAACCGACTATACGATGCTTATTGAATATTTTAATAGTACACATTTAAATATGTGACTGTTTTGTGGTGTTTTTAATTTTTAATAAAGAAGAAATAATAACAAAAAACGGATTAAAACACAATACACAACATTGACAATCAAAAACCAAACAGAAAATAAGATAAACACCAAAATAAATTGGAATTCACTCAAAGCATAAACTTCTAATTATTTTTATAAAGCAGGGTTTCAGCCTTTGAAATAGTACACGAACTGCTGTAAAATAGGTCGACCGGATGGAGACGCGTTTTGCGCATGTCCACCGGACCCCGGAATAATTTGAATGCCTGGACACATTTGGTACATACATCGGCACTGTGAAGGCTGATGTGCTCTGATTAGCGGTGGAGCAGCTATTTGAAGGATTTAAATAGAGCGTGAGCGTACCGGAACGCTGAAAGTATGTTCTTGGCCACTAGAACATTGATTAGTAAGTGGTCAAGTGTCGGCATTTGAACCATAAGCGGGTTTGAGAATCTTGCCGGGGGAGGACAAAAGAAAAATTTGGATTAAATATAGGCTGTTGCTATTGGTCCCGACCCGGACTTCAGAAAAACCTGACTATAGTTCAAGCACTTCCAGTAAGCCGAATGCCCGTAGTTTTGTCACTGCTGGGCCTGTGTCCTTCTAGCTATAGTTCTGTCAGTTTTATTTTAGCCCTAACACTAACCCTAACCCTAACCCTATCCCTATCCTTAAACCAAACCCTAACCCAGGAAATAGCCTAAAATGGTTCTTTTTTTTCATATATGTATTTTTAAAGGTGGAATATGCCGTGTTAAATATGTTAAAATGAAAAAAAAAAAAATCTAACTCATCCCTAACCCAGGGGATACCCTAAAATGTTCATTTTTTTCGTATATGTATTTTCAGAGGTGGAATCAACCGTGTTAAATATGTTAAATTCAAAAAAAGAATGTCAGAAGTGGGATTCAAACCCACATCAGCGGAAGGAAAAATCCTTGGGCCACAGGACGAACCGGAACTATAGTCAGGTTTGTCTGAAGTCCCAGTCCGAAACTGTAGACACTTCGTTAAATATATAGATCGTATTGAGATTCACGCCAACCACAACGTGTGTATACAATAATGTAAAAATGATTAGTAACATAATTGATAATGTTGACTACAAACATTTCTCACTCTTTCACGCATTTAAGGTATTAAATGCTTCTCAAAGACAGCAGCATATCGTAAGTATTATACACCGTTTGAAAGCTTAGAATCTTCCGTTTTAACCATGTAAACCATTCTAAGACACAACCATCACAGCAAACACAGTTATCAATTATTTTGTCAAACTTGGGAAAAAAATGGCAACATACTTACTTACTTCTGTTTCTTTTCTTTTTCTCACTGTGATCTATTGGTATTGAGACCACGGTTATAATGAGATGAATTGTTCTATTTGACGCCATATAAATAAAGTTGAATTGAATTTAGCTATTATTATTTCTCTGCCCCCACAGAACGATTCCCGTCACCCTGATCCTGAAGGACCCTCACTACCCCGACCAGGACCTCGGTGCCCTAGAGCTCTCCATCACTCTGACCCCCAAACAGAGTCCTCTGGAGGAGCGCCGGGACTCCATGGTACGAAGAAAACACCAGGATGTTTTTCACTCAGCGCTAATGCTAATGCTAACAGACAGCGGCGTGTGTCTCCCTGCAGCTGAGGGAGTTAAAGACGTATCGAATGAAGCCGTATGTGAAAAAAGTGAGTGTAGGTAGATGATTAGTGACTCCCTGTAGCTCCACCCACTTCCTTTCTTGGCCAATCAGCGACTTTGACACAATTATTAGATCAGACGGTGGATTTTAGTTGGTTTTCTTGTTGCTGTTGGTTGGTTGGTTGGTTGGTTGTAGCTTCTTCCTGCAGCCTTCCTTTTTTAAATCTTGAATTATAAAGAAAATACAAATATACAAGTATATATCCAATGTTTTTAATTGTATATATGGTATAGATTATAAAAGTTACCTTCAAAAATGTTTTTGTTAATGAAATATTGGTAAAATGTTAGAAAAAATAGATTCAATTGATTTTATAATAGAGAAACAAGTAGAAATGTGACAATAATGTTAACATTTTAAATAGTACAAAACAAGGTTTATTTATTTATTTTTTTCCACTTTTAATTTATTTTATACAACAAAATGAAACACAAGATGCCTTGCAAAATGACTTATTTTCGAGCAAATTCAGCTGTTATTCCCATTTTTTTCAGACAGAATTTTCAAGAATATTTTTTAGTCTCAATAAAACAATAAATAATAAGGTTACGAGATTCAAAGAACACTGATAAAGACTACACAAAGTAACTAAGAATGTTACATTGCACATGAAAGCTCAATAAATACAAAATCATACATTAATAGGGTGTCAACAATAAAATGAAAAACCTACAAAATAATTTTTTATATTCTGTATTTAAATAAAAAATCAAAAAGTTGAAATTAATTTTTAAATGTTTGTACTTTACTTAATCAATAAGGTGAAATTATGTCCATTCCATCAACAACACATTGACAGTAAATAAGAAAAGAATGCAGATAGAAGAGTGGATACTGTACACTTAGAGATGAGCTCTGAGAGATCCAGTTCTGCCTCATTTATCTTTTATTTACAGAATGAATTAATGATACGAACAGAATCTGTGCGACAGCTCCTGAAAGGAAGGAAGAAAGGAGACGATACATGACCTCAAAGCAATGAGTAATCAAAGCGGACATGATGAATTCCTTTGATTATGAACAACATTAGTCATTGTTTGAGCTCTATTTTTAGCTGCTTTACTCCTGAAGGTTAATTAAATCAGAGGAATCCCTTCACTCCAGCTATTCATTATTAGATGCCCAGTACCGCCCCCCAGTGGCTGCTCAGTGAACTGTTCTTATCAATGATGAAGATTTCACTCCTTTAGGGATGAATTCTGGTCTCTGTGGAGACAGTAAATGTGTTTTAATGTATGTTCAGACGATGCTGCTCAGGAGATCCTGGAAACGATCCACCAAGGTAACAAAGTGTGTTTGAACATCTCCACATCTTCATCCTCCTCAGCCGTGCCTTCTGTGGTCGTGGCCTTTGTTTGACGTTTGTGTTGAAGTCCATTATGGTGTTTGTAGCCCTGCTTGCTCCCGTTGTCCCTGCTGTGTCTGTACTGTGTGTACTTAACTAACAGGGACAGAAGGCCTACACCGCAGCTTTAAAACACAAACTTTGAATACTCGTTCTTTAAAAAACTAAAATATTTACTAATGAAATGTTATTCTGGTTACCCATCTGGAAATTAGTAATATCTAACATTGTGTTTAGACAAAATAATGTACGACTACCTAATATGGTAATGTTTCATTGATTCAGATAAGGAAATGTACTTTAATTTCCTGACATTCCTGACAACTGTCCGTCTGCCATACATGGAGTTTGCGCGGGGGGGGGGGGGGGGGGGGGGGGGGTGTCAAAAGTTTTCATTAGTTTTTCTAAATTTATTCGAAAAAATACAATTCTTAATTTTCTCAACTCAACTCAACTTTATATATAGAGCCCTTTAAGGCAGCCACAGCTGGCACAATGTGCGGTACACAATAAATACAAACAGCAGCAAAACAATCAAATAAAACAAGAATAAAAGCTGATGTAATAAAATAAATAAAATACAACAGTGAAAAGAGACAAGCCACAAGATACAAAAACAAGAGCAGAGTTTCACACTGGGTTAAAAGCCAAGGAATAAGAAGGGATTTTAGGAGCAGTTTTAAAACTGGTCATATTCATATAATGCACATAATATAGAAATATTTTAACTGCCATAAAACACAGTGACTGTACAAAATATATATGAATTCATTTGTTGTTCTTTTAGACTTTAGGTTGGTTCTTCTTCTGTTGCGCAACTCTTCTGACAGTTCTATCAGGCTAGCCACGCCCAGAAAGAATCAAAGCGATCAGCAGACATGTCTAATGTTGAAAATTCATGATAAAACCAGGCCGGCGGCCGCTTTCTGCTTAGTTTTTTCTGCAATACCATACACGAACTGCTGGGTACAGTGTCGCTTCACCATTTACATTGTGAAGAAGAGTTGGGCAACAAAAGAAGAACCAACCTAAAGTTTCTCAAAGGTTTTTAAAAGAACAACAAATGAATTCATATATATTTTGTACATTCACTGTGTTTTATGGCATATTTGTATATTATATACATTATATTAAGAATTGTATTTTTCAGATAAATTTGGGAAAAGTCTGTGTATGGTAGACGCACCTGTCCCGTCACATAATGGTCTCTGGAGAAGAGAATCCCACACCTGGCTGGATTTTTTGATCAAGAACTCATAAGGACACATCAAAGGGATCAGCAGGTGCCTCTGAGTAAGACTGACAGTTAACAGTGAAAACATGTCAGGAGATTAAAGTAAATTTCAAAGAAAATAGCCTGAAAGCAGGTTTTTGAATAACTGAAACCTTAACATATTCAACAAAGAAAAAAAAAATGAACTTGTTGGAATTATTATGCAGAAGTCATAGACAAAACTGTGTCCAAGCATTTCGTTTGTCTTAAAGAGACAGTACAGTCTCATTTTATTAAATAAACAACCAGAAAAATAACAGGTAGTGAGGAAAAATCTGAAGAAGAAACTCATAATACCAAAGAGGAAACCTTGCAACTTTAAAAAAGTTTTAGCCAAATTTTCCCTCAATGATTATCAACTGTTTACATTATTTGGCACCGGGTCACCACAAATATTCAGGACTAAAAAAAAATAAAGTAAAGTACCCTGGTAGCGGATTCCCCGGACACAGAATTGAACCACTGGACCCACTCAGAACTATCCAGGTTAGGGACCCAGATCACAGAATCGGTGAGGACCCAAACAATCTGGGCTTATTACAGAACTATAAAGGGATAAATAGAATAAAATAAAGAAAGTAATATTATATCATAATAATAATTGACAATAATAGAAATTAGAGATATTTAAAATCTAATTGTAAAAAGGTGGAAGCATGCAGCTATGATTTATTTTCATTTATTTTTTATTTCATATTTGCCTGCTGTGACTCATTTGTGTTAATCCTTCTGTTCTACGCTGGTTCTCTGACTGACTGGTGGATCCATTTGTTCAGCAGCAACAGTCTATTCGCCTCTCCGAGCTGCACAGGAAGTCCCAGCTGTGGCGAGGGATCGTCAGCATCGCACTGATCGAGGGCCGGAATTTGATTCCCATGGACCCCAACGGTCTGAGCGACCCCTACGTCAAGTTCAGACTCGGCCCACAGAAGTACCGCAGCAAGGTGTGGACGCTTCATTTGGTACCGGGACACAAACACACAGTCAAGGTTTTAAAAAAAAACATTGTATTGAAGTTTCATAACCCGTCCGCATTTTATTTTGAAAAATTGCCACTTCTGCTTTTCCAGCACTTTGACATTGCTCGTTGCAATCTGCTTTTATTGGAGAATTATCACCGATTATGATCGATTGAAATATTCTTATAATTAATGTTGTTTATTCATTGGTCTGTAGAACGCCATGGTGTTATTCTTTCATCATCCCTCTTTTCTCCCTTTCTTTTTTCTCTCTTTTCCCCCTTATTTTCAAACTCTTTTTCTCTGTCTTTCATTTTCCTCTCATTTAACCTATTTTTCTCTTATTTTTTCATATTCCCTTTCTTTTTTCATCTTTTTTTTAAATTATATTTTGTCTCTTTTCCCTTCTTTTTAGTTTTTCTCTTTCCTTCCTTTTCCCTCACTTTTCCTCCTTTTCCTTGTTTCTTTTCCCCTCCTTTCTACATTATCCTTTCTTTCCTCCTCTTGCTCTCTGTTTTTTTCTTTCTTGTTCCCACTCAGTTTTCTTCATTTTTCCTTTTTATTTAATTTTCTCTGTTCCTCTTATACTTTTCCTCTTTTCTCTGTTCATCACTTTTTTTTTCTTTCCCTCTGGAGAACACAGAGGTGTTATTCTTTCATCATCCCTCTTTCCTCCCTTTCTTTCTTCTCTTTATTTTCACCTCATTTTTAAACTCTTTCTCTGTCTCTCTCTTTTTCTTTCATCTTCCTCTTTTTTCACTTATTTTTTTCTTTTCCATTCTGTTTTTCATCTTGTTTTTTTAGATATTATTTTGTTTCCTTTTCCCTCTCTTTTTCTTTTCCTCTATGTTCTTGTTTCTCTGTTTTTTCTTGTTCCCACTCAGTTTTCTTCATTTCCCCATTTTCTTTTGTTTTTCTTTGTTCCTCTTTTCCCTTTCCTCTTTTATTCTTTTATTTCCCTGCTTTTTGGTTTATATTTTTCTTTCTTTCACCTCTCTTTTTCTTTTTGTTCTTTATCTTTCACCTCTTTGTTATCAATATTATCCTTTCTTTCCCCCTTTAGTTCACTCTGTTTTTTCTTTATCCCTTTCTTTCTTCTTACTTTTTCCTCTTTTATTTCATTTACCCTTTTTTCATTCCTATGATCTTTTCTTTTCACTCTCTTTTTTCTTTCTTGTCCTCTTGTTTTAATTTATTTCTATTCCTCTGTTTCTAATTTTGCTCTTTTCTTATTTTTTCCCCTCTATTTCTTCTTTTCTCTCTATTTAGATCACTCTTTTCTTCTTTCCCTCTTGCTTCTTTATTTTCCCTCTCTTTTTTTCCCCTCTCTTTATTGTAATTGTTTCGTTTAGTATTAATGTGTTCATACAAGTATCAGTGAATTTTATTATCTTAATAATAGCAATAATCCACCAAATGTGGCTTTTGCACAATGATGTTTAGTAGGGATTTTTTTTGGTTAAATTCTGATATTTTTTGCATTGGACTTCAGGTAAAAAGTGTGTGTGGCGTATGTGGTTTCAGACGGTGACGAAGACTCTGAGCCCGCAGTGGCGCGAGCAGTTTGACCTTCACCTTTACGAGGAGACGGGCGGCGTGCTTGAGATCACAGTGTGGGACAGAGACACGGGCCGCAGGGACGACTTCATCGGACGGTCAGTGTGCTGCATGTTTCACTCCAACGTCTGGAGAGTCCTCTGCGTCATTGTCGTAGTCATTGTTAGAGTTGGGCAGGGCTGGGGTCAATTTTAATCACGTAATTATAACTCATTACAATAATTGTAATTGAAAAGCAAGGTTGCTGTTGTAATCTTAATTAATTGTAATTGAGTTCATATGTATTTATATGTAATTGTAATTGCCATGAAAATTCTATAAAAACTGTCATTTACAACTTCATTAAACGCAACCTTTAGAATCACGTTCCAGTTCTATGGCTTACACATACATAGTTAACAATTATTAAAATATGTTTCATATCGACTTTTCCCACGACATGTCAGTAAATCTTTAAGATCATTTTACCATTTAAAAGAAATATCAATCTAGTAGGGGTGTAACGATACACAAAAATCACGGTTCGATACATACCTCGGTATTGAGGTCACGGTTCGGTTCATTTTCGGTACAGTATGGAACAAAATGCAAAACATAAGTTTGTTTGTTGTTTATTCGAAACTTTAGTAAACCAACAATGTATTTAACGTTATACAGAATATGAAAATAAAGTAAAAAAATAAAAAATACAATACTCGTAAAGTTCTGCCTGGTAATAATATTCTCAAACAAAAATTAAATATTATAGAAATAAGCTCACAGCTTTTAACAAAACATGCATTTCCTTGTTCATTCAAAACTTTAGTAAACCAACAATGTATTTAACATTATACAGAATATGAAAATAAAGTTTTAAAAAAATGCTACACTGTTTAAAGTGCTGCCTGGTAATAATAATAATATTCTCAAACAAAAAACACATAAAATATTATTTAAAAAAAAAATAAAAAGCTCTTCACAGCTTGTTAACAGCTTTTATCCGCTGCTATAAAGACTCTGATAGCAGTTGTTACAGCTTTGGCCAGATCTGAATTGCTAGGCAGAGGCTGCTTGAATGCCGAAGTCAGCTGCGTTTGCACTGAGGACTTGTCTTTCTTTGTTGCAGTATTTCATCCGCTAGCCGAAGTGTTCCAAAGTAGGAGACTTTAGCGACAGGGGAGGGTCCTCCAGCTCTTGTTTCTCGCTAGCATTAGCCATGACGTACATGGGCTGCAGGCAGAAGTAAACACACGCAACTTCCGTTCTGTTCCGGAAACTCACCCGTGCACAACCCTTTACCCGAACCAAACGTCCTGTACCGAAACGGTTCAATACAAATACGTGTATTGTTACACCCTTAAAATGTAGGGTTATACTGACTAAAAAAAAGCTCAGGCGCCCACACCAAAACTATTAACTCATTCAGTGCCTGACGTTTTTGATCATTTTGACTGATTTTAAAGATCCACAGAATATTTTCTACTATGACTATCTGAAATCTGACACCAGAGTCTGAAAGAATGAAGCCTCTACTTCCAAAAAAAAAAATTGTTTCTGGCTCATTTCGTTCTTTTGTAATCAGCCGTTGAATAGAGCAAGTTTTACACAATCTTCAGTTTCAGAGCAAAAAGCTGAGAAAAAAGCCTTTTTCTTCAGTTCAGTGACTTTAAAGCTTTTTTTTTTTTTTTTTTGCTTTAGCGACAACTCTAACATCTGAACATTGTTTCCCTATATAAAACATATTTTGATGGCAAAATTATTATTATTTTGCTATCTGGGTCAGAGTTACTGTATTTTGGCATTCTTCTAACTTTCATTCTGCACACACGCAACTTCCTCTTCCTCCCGGACATGCAGTGTGTCACTGCATTCCCCGTTTTTTTTTTATTGTTTTATCTCACCATCGCCACACTATCCATGAGTTCTACACATGCTCTGGTCGAGTGTGCGCTGCCGAGAACGTCAATTCTCGTACGTAGCGCCATTTTCTGTCGCGTAAACGCCTTTCCTCCTCTCCCTCTGAGCTCTGCTGAGCATGGATGATCTCTCATCCAAAGTGCGCTGCTACCTCCTACATGTCACCTATTATTTTGCTATCTGGCTCACAGGCTGGGGTTTTTTTTTTTGCCAAGTGAGTGGAGGCAGACATGTTAACAGGTGGTCAAAATGGTAGAAAAGTGGCAAAAAGAAAAAAAGTGTAAAGTGACTAAAATGGGCCAAAAGAGTAATAAAGAGGAACTGGTGGTATGTAATGGCTAAAGGTAGCTTAAATGGACAAACTGTGCCAAACAATAGTGAAAAAGGACAAAAATGTGGAACAAAAGGAGGCTAAATGGAGGTGGTCTTTATTGGAATTTATAGCTTATTTGGATGAAAAGTGGCCAAAAAAATTAAAGAAAAGACTAAATTTAGATAAAAATGTCAAAAAGAACTTGCAAAAAGTGACAAAAAAATAGGAAAAAAGGGATATTTATTGGCAAAAGGTAGCTAAAATCTGAAAAAAGTGTTTTTGAAAATGGGACAAAGGAAGTTGCAAAATGGGTAAAGAATATAGGGGTTAAAACAGGGGTTAAAAGTTTCCCCCTTTTAAGGTTTTCTGGGGGAAATAATAATTCAAATAAGTGGGTTGGTCTAGACACAAAATGCCAGGGCTGGATTCTTGTCCCAGTTTTTGCCCGTTACCATAAGAGATGCTAACAGAAAGCGAACACAAGAGGAAGGTTGTGTTTTATGGGGTTATTTATTAAAGGCTCAGTAATTCTGATTAATTGTAATACAACTTTAGTAATTGCAAAATTAATTGTAATTGACTTTCAGGGTAAAAATAATATTTGTAAATTTAACAGTAATTGGAGAAAAAGTTGGTCACTGTAATTGTAATTGAACATGAAAAATTGAAGATATAATTGGCATTGAAAAATGTACTGTAATTGACCCCAACCCTGGAGTTGTGGCTGTGACACGCTGAACCACAGCTGACGTTAGCGCTACGTTTGTTCTGCAGCTGTCAGTTGGACCTCTCCACTCTCTCCAAGGAGCAAACGCATCACCTGGAGCTTCCTCTGGAGGAGTCCCGGGGCCTCCTGGTGCTGCTGGTCACACTCACCGCCTCCGCCGCCGTCTCCATCGCCGACTTGTCGGTGACGCCGTTGGACGATCCTCAGGAGCGCTGCGACATCCTGAGGAGATACGTAAGAAATGCATCACATGATGGTCACAATTATGCAACAAAATAAATGTATTTATTTATTTAATTGGAGTAATTAAAGTAGCTGTCGTGAAAGGATTGCATTACATGTAGTGTTGACCTTTGACAGCATGTGCAGACAAGGTGAAAAAATTTCATTCCACAATAAAAACAATTTTAAAATTTCTATTAGTTCTTTGCTTTTCTTTTTATTTGTTTATGAATTTTATGTATTTAGCATGGTATGGTAAATGTTATGTGTTTTTTGTGTGTGAACGCTGCTGGATGAGTAAATATTGTACCGTGTGTTTGTTCTGCAGAGTTTGATGAAATCTATGTCTAACGTTAAAGACGTCGGCATCGTTCAGGTGAAAGTGATGAGAGCCGAAGGACTGATGGCTGCAGACGTTACAGGTGAGTTTAAAAAAACGATCAGATGAATTCAGTTCCTTCGGTACTACCTGATACAGATTCACGGTAAAAACAAAGGGTCCAATGTTTCGGGACCTAAATGCATCCTTGTGACTGTGAGTGATTGGAAGAGTTGGTTACTTCCGTGCAGGACCTGAACACAACATTGCACGCACAAGAGCGTCATGGCTCCGCTTTTACAAATGTGACACAGACTAAGCACTTGCAGGTGTAAATGTGAGGTAAACCATTTAATTTAGTCCCTGAACAGCAGCTGTGTCGACTATTAGAGAGTTAGAGATGAAGCTGTGGAGGCAGACCACACTGGAACTTTGTGAATGGTAAATGGTAAATGGACTTGATTTTATATAGCGCTTTATCACCACACTGAAGCAGTCTCAAAGCGCTTTACATATCAGCTCATTCACCCAATGTGAAGCCTTCATTAGCATTACAGGAGCAAACACATATTTCCTGACTGTGGCGTCACAAAACCTGCTGTTGCTTATAGTTCATATTCACAGGTGCACAGCGGAGATGGGGCACACACACACACACACACACACACACATAGACACGCGCACTTCTGTGTCCACCACCGCCCTGCAATGGACAGAAGAGGCCAGTATGAAAGCGAAAGTAAACGGTAGTGCATCACTCCGCTGTAGGACTTTCCATTTTAACATGCTAGGGCTGCATAAACTAAACATTGACAAGCACGCACACATACAAACACACGCACATGCACACATACACACACACAGGCACTAACAGCAGACACAGCTCCTGCTTTCAGAGCCAGTAGACTGAGGAAGAAGTCAGCGCTCAGCCACTTCGCTCCAACCGATTGGCATTTTTGCCGTTTGTTCATAGGTTTTCACCTTTGTTCACAAATGTGAGTGAAATACTATAAAGCCGTGTCACGTATCGCAAACAATTCTTCGGTGTAAATGAGATGAGATAAAACAATGCAATGGGAGCATCTACAGAGAGTTTTATTATGACAATGACATCATTGATCGTATCAGCGAATTAAGACATTACAGCCGATCACATTAATAGCATAAAATGCAAAAAATCGGCCGATTCAATATAGCCAATCAGATCAAGCCTACTAGTTACTTTAACTCCCCCACGTTTATTTTTGGTAATAAATCTTGCCACGGTTCCCTTTCATACAGTAAACATCTCATGTATAAATATAAAAAATAGAAAAAATTCTCAGGCTCCAAGTATAGCTAATAGCTAATAACCTCCATTCAATGCTGTTTTAGCGCTGTACATTACGTTTAATCTGATTGGTCGGCTATGATGTGATGCATTTGGTTGTTGTCTGGTCATTTAATTGATGTAGTTTCAAAATGTCCGTTGATCAGTAATAGTTAGTACAAGTAAAATAACGGATTTAAGATATACTAAAAAAAAGTACAAGTACCCATAAAAGCAACTCAATTACAGTAACGAGAGTACTTGTACTCCCTCTGCTGTGATTCCTCTCAGGTAAAAGTGATCCGTTCTGTGTGCTGGAGCTGGTGAACGACCGACTGCTGACTCACACAGTTTATAAAAACCTCAACCCAGAGTGGAACAAAGTCTTCACTTTGTGAGTTTTTCCCTCATCAGTCGTTTTGTACGTTTAGACGGGGTTAGATTGGTGTGATTGTGTGTGTCGACAGTAATGTGAAGGATGTGCACTCGGTGCTGGAGGTGACGGTGTTTGATGAGGACAGAGACCGAAGCGCAGACTTCCTGGGAAAAGTAGCCATTCCTCTGTTGAGCGTGAGTCACTGGAGGTTAGTTTATTGGTGCTCCTCTGGGACCTGAACCCTAAATGTCCCCACGTCTGTGTGTGTGCGTCAGGTGCGTAACGGCGAGCGTAAAGCCTACGGTTTGAAGAATAAGGAGCTGAGCGGGCCCACCAAAGGGGTTTTATACCTGGAGATCGACGTGATCTACAACACGGTGAGTGGATCTTTCTGCTCTGCTCAGAGGCTCAGATTGAAAATAACAGTTACCACATGCCTGAGGTCTGAAGAAACGCTCAGACGCTTCATCGTTGCTTTGCTTGTTGGACATCGATCGATTAATCGGATCATTTTTCTTTTGCGTTTTTAAGCAACCAAAACAAATAATGCATAATGAAAACGACATGGCTGTAAAACGATCAAAGCATTCAGCTTTTGTTTCTCAAAAAAACAACATTTGGCTCCAAAACTAAGCCCATTTATTGCAATTTAACCCTGTAGTGTTAAGTAATGCCAGTGCCAACAATTCAATAACAGTACAGTTAAGTCAACTAACTAACTACTAACAAATAATATATCTTTTCTGGGGTGAGCCTATTTGCTATGGTAACCTAGAAACCTGTGTGTTTTTGACAAACACATGAAATTATGTTTTTAGCAGCTGAGAAAATTAATTCTTCTCAGGCTTAACATAAAAGTGTTTGATTGTGAGGCATTAAAAGCCACAAAATGGAACGGGTCCATCAGACCCACAAACACTGGCTGAGTAACAACAATATGAACATCACACAAGGGTTAAAGACCCCAAAAACTATAAATTTAAAAAACTGTTGAAGACTTAACTTTTCAGAAAAGCTTTTAGTTAACTGGATTTTAAATTTGTATTATCCATTTATGATGCTGCTCTTATGATACATATGCACCCATGTTTTATTATTCTATTATGATGTTGCACTTGTATTTTCACCACAGCTCTGTGCAGCACTTTGTGATTTTATCTGCCCTTTATAAATAAATTACTTCCTTTTTGGAAAAAAACTGGTGTATTTTTATGATCTTTTTTGATCTTTGACATTTTGTACATTTTAGTGATTTGGTGTTTTCTTTTTACATTTTGTGTTGTCTTTTTTGTCATTTTGTGCATTCATCTGTCAGTTATCTGTTTTTTGGAAATATTTTGTGTATTTTTATGATCTTTTGTGTGTTTTTTGTTGATGTTTTTTTACATTTTAGTCATTCAGTGTGTTTTCTTTTCACACGCGTTTTTTGAATTATTTATGCATTTTCCTGAACTTTTGTGTGTTTTGTTGATGTTTTACTAACTCAGTGTGTTTTCTGTATACATTTGGTGTACTTATCTGTGATTTTTATGTGTTTTGTAGTCCTTCAGTGTGTTTTCTTTTTACATGTTGGGTTTTTTTTTTCATTTTGTGTGTTTATCTGTCATTTTATCTGTTTTTGTGTATTTGTTTTGGGGTGGCACAAAATGATCATTATTATTATTATTGCTTTTTATTTTTTGTGGTTGTGTGGTGTGGGGACTTAAAGTGTGTTTGTTTCTCAGGTTAAAGCTGCTTTGAGGACCGTCGTTCCCGCTGAGCACAAATATATGGAGGAGGAGCCAAAGGTTTCCAAGCAGGTGAGAGGCTGTGAAACAAAGATGAATCCGTGTCTATGATGCGCTGCTTCCTCAGAGCTCAACATGTTCTCACTTTGTGTCTCAGCTGCTGCAGCAGAACTTTAACCGAGTGAAGAGATGCATCATGGTCCTGATCAGCTACGGGACTTACATCAACAGCTGCTTTGAGTGGGAGTCGGCACAGAGGAGCATCTTCTCCTTTGTGGTACACACACACACACACACACACACACACACACACACACACACACACACACACACACTGAGCCCTCCTCTCCTCCTCAGCTCTTCGTGGTGGTCGTCTGGAACTTTGAGCTCTACATGCTTCCTCTGGGTTTGGTGCTGCTGCTCGTCTGGAACTACTTTTTCTCCTCGGGTCGTGATACCGACGTTGTGGTGAGCACACACACAAAAACACACTCACACAAACTGGCTCAGGTCAAGTTTGCTGACCTTTCACCTCTGCTTGTGCTCTTTCTGCTGCAGTCCATGGAGGCCATGTTTGAATGTGAAGACGAGGACGAGGACAAAGAGGACAAGGTAGGACAACCAGACGGACATAAAAAACTGTTTTTTATCATTAAACAGTGTGAACTCATAGGGATTAAACACACAGGACTTTAAAGAACCTGTAAAATCAATTCTGCATTGTTGAGTCTTATTATATCATTCTTTTTTACTTTATTATTATTGTTGATGTAGTTATTATTATTATTATTATTATTATTATTATGTAAATATTGAATATAGTTTAATTTGAAATTTCATTATAAGATATTCAATTATGAAATGGAATTGTTCTATCTATTTATGTATTTATTTTTGTTGTTATTATTATATTATTATTATGTAAATGTTTAATATAATGAAATTAAATATTTAGTCATTAAATATGCAATTATTAAATTGGATATTTTCTATTTTTTTTATTTTTTTTATTATTATTATTTTTTAATGTTAATAATGAATATAATTTAATTCCATATTCAGTTATTCAATTATTAAATTTGATATTTTGTAATATTTTTTATTATTATTATGTAAATATTTTATATAATTTGATTCAAATTTTATTATTTTCTATCCATTTATTTTAATTTTTATTCTAATTTTATTTTTGAATCAATTTTTTTGATAGATTTTGTTTTGGTCTAAATTTTGGAAATCATATTTTTTATGAGAATGATCTGATCTTTTATAAAATATTGGGTCGTCATTAATGTCCCTGGTCAGTGGTCCCATTTAAAGCTCGTGTTCTGATGGTCTTCATGGTGTTGGTGTGTGACTCCCCGTTTGCTGTTTCTGTCTCTCCATCAGGACTCAGAGCACAAAGGCTTCATGGATAAACTCTACGCCATCCAGGACGTGTTCATCAGCGTGCAGAGCGCCCTGGACGAGGTGGCGTCGTACGGGGAGCGGATCAAGAAGTACGTTTGTTTGTTTGCATCATCAGCTCCTGTTGGGGACTTTATATCCGACGGCGCTTCTCTTGTCCTCAGCACAGTGAACTGGACCGTGCCTTTTCTCAGCTGGTTGGCCATCACTGCCTTATGTGTGGCCACGGTTCTCCTCTACCTCATTCCTCTCAGATACCTTGTGCTGGCATGGGGTGAGTCCTCCAACCACAGATTGAACACTGATAAATAATCACATAATCAATGGAATGGCTCTTTAATTCACCTTTTTATTACATTGTACTATTCTTGACTTTCTTCTTGAGTTTTAAAGTTTTTTAGTCTTTGAGATGAAAAAATACAATAAAATAAAAAAAGAATTACATTTTTTACACATTTATATACAGTAGATATTTACAGATTATTATCCACTGCCACAAAGTGGAAGGGGGATATATGTAGGTTTGAGCTCCATCCGTCCGTGTGTCCGTCCGTCCGAGTCAAAGTGGACCGCTTTTCTCAGACACTGTTTAATGATAACCAAATTCGGTGTGTGGCTTCAGGGTATCAATACCTTTATGGAGTTCGAAAATAAGAAGCATGCAATAATTTAAAAAAAAATTATTGCTATTATTGCATAATTCTTTTTTTATTTAAAAGAAAAGAAAAAAAAATTGATTACTCATTTGTTTGCGAGTCAAATATTACGACGGTTGGTGAGACTGAATCATTGGCACATATCAATATATACCATGACTCCGTATGTGTCACGGTGGCGCCAATTTTTCAAATGACTACTCCTCTGTTAGTTCTCCTTCGATCAGAATGCAGTTTGGTATGAATACTCTATGAATGAATATGATGAGACACTCAAAGCCCTTTTTTAAATAGAGAAGACAGTGAAGGGTGAGGAGAAGGCACTGACTGCAGAAAAACATGATACAGTATTATCAAGTCAGCCTGCCTTGGCCTCGGGCCTCACTCCCAGTGGCCTAGTAAACACTTATTATAAAGGTTTTGAATCTCTTCCTGTTTATTGGTAAGCTAACAGCGACTCCAAGGTCTGTAAATGCGACCATTCACAGACAAGCCCATGTCCCCTCTAGTGGTTAGATTATGTTATGATTCAGTCCTGTTTATGAAGACTGTAAATCATAACCAACTACATCAGAATTTCAATCTCTTCCCGTTTATATGAAATCTAACAGCTACACCAAGGACTCTAAAATGCGATTGTTTACAGACGAGCCCATGTCCGCTCTAGCCGTTAAGTTAATGATATTATACGGTATACGCTTCAGCGTATAAGTAGGTTTTGAGTTTAGCCTTAAAGGTGGACAGAGTAGCAACCTCCCGTACTGAGACTGGAAGCTGGTTCCAAAGGCGAGGAGCCTGGTAGCTGAAAGCTCTTCCTCCTGTTCTACTTCTAGACACGTTAGGAACTCCCAGAACACCAGCAAACTGAGAGCGGAGTGATCTACCTGGACAATGGGGCACTAACAGGTCTCTTAAGATATACAGGAGCTTGATCATGCAGAGCTTTGTATGTTAACAGGAGGATTTTAAAATCTAGAATAGAGTTTTGATCCAGTTGGTATTCTGGCTGCAGCATTCTGAATTAACTGGAGATCTGAAAGAAGAGAGTTACAATAATCTAGTCTAGATGAAACAAATTCAGCCAAACATTGCAGAGTTCTGTCCATCCTCTCAACCTCAGCCTCCTCATTAAAGTTGCAGTGAGTTGTATTTCACAACAGTTTCAGGGTGATGAAAAAGAGAGATTTTTTTTCCACAGAAAATGCCAGTAGGCTAATAACATAAATCAGGTTCTAATTCTAAGAAAGAAGTTTTATTGTGTCCTTACAGATTATTATTCTTTTTTTTTTCAGGGACATATTTCACTGTAGGGCTACATTACATTATTGTGTTTTTTACATGTAGGTTAAACGTCTGAAGGGGTACGGGACTGTGAAAAGTTTGGGAACCACTGCCTTCGTGCATGTAACAATGGGAGAAAGAAAAATGGTTGTGTTAAGTAGGGATGCACTGATGCCCCTTTTTATCATACTGATACTTATACCACAAACACAAAAAACTGTTAGGCAAAATGCAATGAATTGGAAGACAGATTATATTTCCTCTATTTTTTTAACATAGAATTTTTTTGACATGCACACAGAGTTTTTTCTCATCCATCAATAATAATTTGTAGCACAGTTATTTAAAATACACCAAAAAATGAGGTTCAAAATTCTAAAACGAGCAAAACATCAGAAATAAATGAATTAAAAAAGCCTAAATTCAAGGTTAATTGTTGGATGAGACACAGGAAAGAGTTTAGACGAGCCTGCAAATACAAATAAATAATGTATAACATGAGCTAAGGGGTACATGGGTCAATAAAGTTTGGGAAACACTGTATTAGTGACCATACGTCCGGATTTTACAAACTCATCAAAGTTTCCGGGTTTCCACGTTAATCTAAATAACCGTAATTCCGCTAATATTTGCTCTACCTGATAAATTCCAACAGTTTCTGAAAGCTTAGGAGTTTCTCTTTACAGTCAGTATCATGGCCTTACAGTAATTTTACTCACACACGATGGAATCATTAGAGATTTTGCTTTGTTTTGAGAAAATCATCACACTCGAGGAAAAGAGAAGAGAGACTAAAGTCCAAGATAGATTGAAAGAGACCAAATACCGGTGGATTTAACAAAAATATGTATGCAAGAAGATCCTCCTGGATGATGAAACCTCCATGGATGTTCAGAGAGGGATTGAAAAACAAAGGGAGAAAATTAGGAAGTTAAGGTAAACGTTCCATCATCTCAGAGTCAGCATGGGACCATGTGATGGAACCTTTCACAGCTATTTATTGAAGTGTATATTTCATAATTATTTACTGTTGAGTAATGTGAGTATGCTGAGGTCGGCCCAAGTGTCCTAGTTTTTGGAAATAAAAATATGGTCACCCGAATATAAATTGGATAAAAATAATTTAAAAAATGACTAAAACTGAAACTTGTTCCCTCTAGCGGCCAATCCCCCAAAATACAACTGAAATGATACCATTTATACCATTAGATGCAATGGTTTTGGTGAAATTTGTACGAGTACTTTGGTGCAGTATTGGACCATATCAGTGCATCCCTAAAGTGTAGGCGGAGCTCAAAGTTGCTGATGTTTCCTGTTGGTGCTGCAGGTGTGAACAAGTTCACCAAGAAGCTCCGTGATCCGTACATGATCGACAACAACGAGCTGCTGGACTTCCTGTCCAGAGTCCCGTCTGATGTTCAAGTGGTGAGTAAGACTCCCCAGAGTGTGGAGAGCAGTGACCTGAACCCGTGTGTGTGCGTGTGCGTGTGTGTGTGCGTGTGTAGATGCAGTATCGGGAGCTGAAGGCTGATCCTGGTCAAAGCCCCAACAAACGCAGGAGGCCCAACCCCAGCTAACACACACACACACACACACACACACTGGAACTGTGAAGGAAGTACTCATTGTTACGTCCACGTGTCGTGCACACAGTGCAGAGTCGGAGCTTCAATCAGATGCAAACAAACAATATTCCTCATTGTTCTCTTTGGAGAACGTTCCTCAGCTCCATCAGAGGAACAACAGACCTTCCTTTATCTTTAAACAGCCTCTTTTCTTTTCTGTCTCACGTTAAGTGTCTGTGAAACATCATCAGGACCACGTTACGGTTCCTCTGTGGATAAAAGCTTCCTCATCCTCACACAGACCCCATCAGATGGACCAAAGAAACCAACCAATCCTTATTTCACCTAATGATCCTCCTGATGTTCATAGACAGTTGGTATTTAGTCATAGAATGTCAGAGAAAATGCTAGAAGGCCTCTGCGTGTTTCTGTGGTAACTTCAGCTATACTCTCAACCAATGAAAGAGTTCCGTTTCCACCTCGGCATTCTACGACCAATTAAAGACCAACATTGTTAAAAGAAGAGATAAAACGATGGAATAAATAATAAATAATAATAATAATAATAATAAAAAAAACCAGATAAGCAGTGTTTTTCTGTTTTAAAAGTAAATCTTGTTCTGTTTGTGTGATATTTGGATATTTAAGTGAAACTAGGACGAGAGATTCATGTTTAAAGCTTAACACTCAGAGGGGACCCACAGGTGGGGGCGGACTTTTACTCTGCTGCGTTTGATAATCTGTGAATAGTGTGCCAACTTTACCGAACAGTGTTACAGTCCAAGTAGTATTCAAATAAACTGGTGACTGACTATTGACTGTGTGGCTGCTGTGAGGAATAATAGATGTTAGAACTTCTACTTTTTGACACTTTTGCAAAAACAATCACAGCTTTTTTGAGGGCAGTAAACACATATATTTTGCACGTTATAATACCATTAGCCACTAACTGCAGCTGTCAGCACACATGTACGTTGATCACAAGAGACGAGGAACACCAGTGGATTCATTACACCACCTCTGGTTCCTTTAATCACATATTTTTTTTTTTTTTTTTTAATGTATGACTTTTTTTGTTCGGGAGTTAAAGTCCGCCCCCTTCTGTGGGTCCCCTCTGTGTGGTGAGACTAAAACGTGAAGCTCTCGTTCATCACAAACAGAACAAGATTTGATTTAAAAACAGAAAAATGCTGCTTATCTGTTTTTTTTTTTATTTTTCTGTATTTCTGTTTTGGTTTTAAGTTAGTAAAATAAAATAACCACACCCCACTGTTTATTTATTATTTTGATTTGGTTTTAAAACAGAATAACCAAAGAACAAAGGGTACACGGATTATAAATAAATGAGAGAAAAATAATGAATGAACGAACAGGTAATAATAAAAGAAAGGTATAACAGCACTCAGAGCTTAAACCTCTTTAATTACTCCAACTGATCCAGGATCAGTGTATATTGATCCAGATCTCCTCCAAAATTGATTGGAATCTAAGGTCTATCTTTGGTTAAAATTTGGTCAAACTCCGTTTAGCACTTTTGATGTAACCCTGCTATAAGGACAAACAAATTAAATGTAAAAATAAATATGAGCTCCATTTTGGGGGAATCAAGAGGGAAATGGAGAAAAAAATTGAGGGAAAAGAGAGAAAAAGTGGAGTAAAATAGAGAGAAAAAGAGGGAAAGAAACTAAAAACAGAAAAAAAAATAAAGAGAGGGAAAGTCACAGAAAATATGGAATAAGAGAGGAAAGGGAAATGATGATAATAATTAAGATAAAAGAGTTGGAAAAGTGGAGAAAATAGGATCAAGAGGAGAAAAAGACTCAAAAAATAGAGAAACAGGACATATAAGAAGGAAAGGAAAAAGAAATTGAGAAAAACAGGAAGAAGTTTAAAGGAAAAGAGAAGAACAAAAGAAAAAAAATGAAAGCAATTTATCTCAATGTTACTGGGACCAATAAATGACCAATCATATCCTTCCTTTGTGCTGCTGATGCACAACATATACTTTGTGTCTTGTTCTCTTCAGCTGAGTTTGTCTTTCCTCCTAAAACTGCTCAACTCTTTCATGTCAAACTGGGACCAGTAAGAACTGATGCTGGTGTGAAGGCATTCGTTTCTATTTCTATATTTTATTGATTAAAACAAACTGTAACATGTATTTATGAAGTGTTCTCAGCTGTCGGAAGCTTCTACTCACTAGACTTTTTGTCAAAGATTATTTTTAAAATCCCACATTTGTTTGTTTGTTTGTTTTTTAATGTTCTGGACGTGCACGCTTTGTAACGTCTGCATGTAAAGAAGCACATGTGCTGCGGTTGCATGAGTGTGTCGCGTGTGTGTTGATGTTTCACAAAATTCACCCAGATGTGCATGCTGTACATTTGTAGCTCAAATCTGCGCAAATCTGTGCAAATGTCCAAAAGGTGACTGTGCATGTTCCAGTTTACAGAGATTTGATGATGACAAGCATTTAAACCAAATTTTAAGTGCAAAACTTTGTTTATCGTCTCTTCTGCTAGACTTTCTGTTTACTTTATTGACTTTTTTTTTAGCCAAATGTTCACAAACATCTGTCAGGGTTTGTTTGTTTTTCTGCTGCTGGCGTTTGAAAAGTTTTTGCACGACTGGAAAAAAAAAAAAAAAGAGCCATACTTGTGTTCATTAATGATTAATAATTAACGCTGAAAGTGAAGAGAGTGTAAATCCCTGCTGTTTGTTCTGTTTACCTTTACTGTCACTGTGACCTCATCCATTCAGGACGGATGCTGTATCAACTGTAGCATTTACAACCAAGAGAATGTACTTCTGCACTCCCACTGGGCTCTGTTTCTTATTCAAATACACACACGCACACACACACATACAGTGGATATAAAAAGTCTACACAACCCTATTTAAATGCCACTTTTTGTGATGGAAAAAAATGAAACCAAGATAAATAATTTCAAAACTTTTTCCACCTTTAATGTGACCTATAAACTGTACAATGCAATTGGAAAAACAAACTGAAACATTTCAGGGAGGTGAAGTAAAAATTAAAAAAATGTGTTCGGATTTAACCAATTACAATGGAACTCTGGGTAAATTGGAGCATCCACCTGTCACCATTCAAAGTGCCTCTGATTAACCCCAAACAAAGTTCAGCTGTTCTCGTAGGCTTTTCCTGTCATTGTTGAAGCCACATCTTGCATTTCTTCAAAACTAGTGAAATTACGATGAACCTCCTGAGACAGAGGTAAGGCACAAAAAAGATGAAGTTCTGATAAACACCAAAAATTGGAGATAAGGCTATATATAGTAAGACATAACAATATATATATATATATATATATATAGTAAGTTGTGACAAATGCTAAAATAATTGCATTATCAGCACTTTTAAATGCTAATGATTCAGTTTCTTGACAAAGAATCGAACCCTCAACCTCCTGACAAGTAGCCGTGTACTCAACCATCGCATCCATAAAAAGCTCTTTGTGTTTGAAAAACAACTGTTTTTGCTTTCAAAATAAAAGATCTGCTGCTACTTTGTTGATAATATAAGTAAATGAACCTTTGACTCGTTAAAATAATAATGAATGGTCCTTTAAGATTCTGTGTTGCCCTGTATTATTACACATATACTGTATATATTATTATACAGGTGGATGGTTAGTTTAGCCCTGGCTGCAGAATACTATAGATAAGTTCCACTTTTCACCACTAGGGGGACTCCAACTCCATTGAACCATATGAGCACAACCAGGTTTATGGGATTTAATTATTCATGATCAAGTTATCATTATCAAAACCACTGAATATTTACTTTACAGTGTTTTCAAAGCTTCCATGTACTTTAAAAAAAAATAAAATTCTAACAATGTCAAAAACAAAACAAAAAGGCATTTAAAAGACAAAAATGCACTGAAATCAACAAAACCACAGATAATTGTATACAAATCAACAAAATGACTCCAAAATCACACATGATGAACACAAAAATACTCAGGATGATGCAAAAAACAATAGAAATGCACAAAAATATTTCAAAAACCAACAAAATGACACAAAAACACACAAAGTGACAGAAAATGACAACATAAATACACAAAATAGCACAAAAAAATACACAAAATAACTAAAAAAAGACAAAAAGTAAACCAAAATGCACAAAACACACGTTCATAAAATGTATCCAAAAGCACACACAATGATGTCAGAAATATGCAAAATTAATTTGATAGAATTCACAAAATTACTCCAAAAACAGACCAAATCAGTCGTAGGGTCCGAAGGAGTGGCCAGGGTCGGTAACCCATGTGTATCAAATACGAGACTGTTTCTACTTTGTATAGAGTCAAATTTGTTTTCTATTATGGTGTGCGCACTCTGAGAATGCAAAGCATGATGGTTAATTTTCACATTGATTCTTGTTTAGGGCTGGACAGTCATCATGTGTATCAAATATGAAGCAGTTTGAACTTTGCATTTGAGAGTTATTTGCATTTTCCTATTATGGCGTGCTAAATGGTGCCAGTCGCGCTATGACCAAACCGTTAAAGATACGCAAATTCTTTCAGTGATTTTTAATCTTCAGTGGGTCCTAAATGTTCTGGCTGAGTTTGAAACTGAAGCCCCTCAGACTAGTTCACACAAGAGCAAAACGCCATTAACCCAAGATGGCCGACTTCCTGTTTGGTGTTGGGCAGGGTCATAATGTAACCTTTTGCTCATCTTGGGGTCGAGAATACATGTAGCGAATTTTGTATGAACAGGACAAACCTGCTGGTCGTGCGGGTCCATCACAGGTTGTGCACGTTTTTGTGTTGCGTTTGTAATGCGCACACGACCAAACCGTTAGATACGCAAATTGTTTGGATGATTTTTAATCTTCAGTGGGTCCTAAGTGTTCTGGCCGAGTTCAAATCGAATCATATGGGGCCCCTCAGACTAGTTTGCGCAAAGTTTCGTGAGACTTTGGGCATCCTAAGGGGCAAAACCGAAAAGGACTAATATTAACCGGGTAAAAGAGCAAGAACAATAGGTTCCTACAGCTGGTTCCTACAGCCAGTATGGCCTTCGGACCCTAATAATAATGCCAGTGATAAAATAATAGGTAATATATTTTATATACTTAGATTTGGTAAAACATTTGTGATGACGGATAATACTACACATATAATAATAATTTTGACTCTCTTCATAATCATTTTCCTATAGAAAAGCAGATAGCAAAATTTCACATGCTCATAAAATTTTAGCAAGGCGTGGAATAAGCTCACCATTGATCTGATAATATTTTAACTTCTGTTGTTTTGAAAAAAGTGTCTAAAAAGCACCCAATCCTGGCTTTATTTATTTATGTGAATAAAATCCACTGTTATCCAGGAAGTTTATTATTATTTGCGCCATAGTATATAGTCATCTGAATGATGTAAATCCTCGTTTTAATCAGACATAAAATGGTTTAAGAGTGAATAAAAAGGTGGTGAAATGGGATTTTTAAAAGCTTAAATAGTGAAGATCTGGTTGAGAAATGGCTGCTGTAGGTAAGAGACTTTACAGACAAAATATGAGGATGAACTCTGATCTGCTAAGATGAAAGAAGTCTTTAGTAAATCAGTAGATTTATTTAAAAAATGTTACAAATTATCATAAGAAAATTACTTTAATCTGGTTTTAATATATTGAAAATATTATTTCTTGAAAAAAACAAACAAACTTTGATATTTTATGTAGATAATACTGTTTAGAGTGTACCAAAAAATGCAACACATGCAATAAATGCAGAGACAGAACTTCACATATGAAGTGGATTTACACGTAGGGCAGGTTCTGCAGAGCAGCTCAACTCAAAGTGCCAGGTTAATTCCACCAGCAAATGAGTGGCGGGAAAAATAAACGAGGTGGAGGAGGTGAGTGTTTGGATTTCTCCTAGTTTTGGTGTCTCCAACAGGTCTTTAAGTAGGAACTGTTTAGGGAATAGTTATAAAAAGATGATCTAATTGTGCTTTTATTCCCCTCCAGCTGTCGATGTTGAGTAAAATCAGCCAATTGGATCCAGACCAGTTTAAATTCCATGAGAGGTTTGAGTACTCCAGCTATACCTGCCTCTTCTTTGAGTTGCTTGAGATGAACTTATTACAGTTCCTCAAAACTGAACGAGCATTGCAACTTTGCGGCGGCGCCACAACCAAATCGTTAGAGATACGCAAATTCTTTTGATGATTCTTAATCTTCAGCGGGTCCTAAGTGTTCTGGCCGAGTTTGACGCAAATCAGATGAAGCCCCTCAGACTAGTTCGCTCAAATGCGTTTCGCCATTTTTGACCTTTGACTCAAGATGGCTGACTTCCTGTTTGGTTTTGGGCGTGGGTCCTTGGTAGCTTTTTGTTCATCTTGGGGTCAAAAATGTATGTGGCGAATTTTGTATGAATAGGGCAAACCTGCCGGTCGTGCAGTTCCATCATATTTTTGGCGTCTATAACGCGAGCCGTGCGTGCATTTCTTTAGCGATTGTTTGCATTGCACCGAAATATCTAATTGTTCAGCAGGCCTGAGGTGCATGCAAGTTTTGGTGAGACTTTGGGCATTCTAAGAAGCAAAACCAAAAATACCCAAGAAAAGCAAGAACGAAAGGTTCCTACGGCCAGTATGGCCTTCGGACCCAAATGACAACAAAACTGCAGAAAAAATAAAAACCACAAATTTGCAGAAAAACCATCAAAATGACTCCAAAAACACACAAAACGAATTTGATAGAATTCACAAAATTACTCCAAAACATACAAAATAGACAAAACTGCAGAAGGAGAAACAAAAAATTCCCAAAACACATAAAATTACTTAAATAATGCACCCAAAAAAAAAAGACCAGAAACACACTAAAATCAAATATAACATACAAAATAAAAGATTAAAAAAAAAACAGAAAAATGAAACAAAAACAAATAAACAAACAAAACAAATGAAATGCATAAAATGACAACAAAAATGCACTAAAATAAAAATTAAAAACATAAATTTTCTGAAAACCCCACAAAATGACAACAAAAATGCACTAAAATCAACATAAACACACAAATTGCATAAAACATACAAAATGACTCGAGAAACATACAAAATGGACAAAACTGCAGAAGAATAAACAAAATAATCCCAAAATGACTTAAATAATGCACAAAATGACATCAGAAACAAACGAAAATACAATAAAACACACAAACTCTTTGTTTTATCCTGTATTAATGCTCAGATTACTCATTATTCTAAATACTGACATGAATGTTGGAAACTTGGCCCTTGGATCAAATCTGTGGCCCCTGCTGTGATAAAAGTCACCAGGAGCCAAACTCTGTGTGATCAGGTTTGTTTTGTTCTCTTTGGGATGAGCTGAACATGAGGTGTGTTGTTTTCCTGAGCGAAAGCCTTTGGGGAGAGCTCGTCTTCTCAGTGCCTGAGAAAAGTCAGTGAGGCCTGAAGGAGTTGTCTCACACATGATGTGTGTGTAAACACTGCCTCATTACATCTACACTCCTTCAAACCGGCTCAGACTCGAATTTCCCTCCAGGCAGGGAAACATTCAACATTCAAGTAAAACACTGTGACGTCATATTTGTGCCACATATTTCTGTCTCTGCTGTTTATTCACAAAGCTTCAGACAAACAGAAGCAAGAACGCAACTAGAGGTGGGATAATAGCCAGGGTTCATGAAAGCGATACGATATCTATGAAACATAGACAAAATAAATTACAGTTGGAAAAACTTGTCAAAAGCCTCCTCAACATAGGAAATAACAAAATAAATACAACATTTTTTTTCCTCTTGCAAAGTGCAAAAAATGCCACTTTGTAAAAAGAACAAAAATCTATTTATCTTTTTATTTATCTGTAGAATTTTAGAAGGAAAGAGCAAACAGTAGCTCTGTTTGTTTGTTTTGTTTTGTTGTTTTTTAACTTTACCTCCGTCTTTTGGGCGTTTGGAACATTTTTGCCCTTTTTTATATGATCCTTTTCATGGCTCTAGGGGTTTAGTGGTTAAGGAAGAGACCATAAAGTGCAAGGATTATCGTTCAATCACTGTTGTCAAATCTTTTCCCCCTCATAAATCCATGTTTTTAGCGTTTGACAAATTTTTGATTTTTTATGCCCTACTATAGCCTTACCTCCGTTTTGAGGCGTTTGAAATTTCTTCGCCCCTTTTTTTATGCCTTACTTTCGCCTTACTTCTGTTTTAGGGTGAAATGATTTTTTGCCCTCTTTTGTGCTTAAGTTATGGCCTAGTGGTTAAAGGTGCAGGCTTGCAATCGGAGGGTAGTTTTTTGTCATTTTTTGTGCCTTACTGCTTTCTTTGCCCCGTTTAAGTATGTGCATTATATTTGCAGTAGTTTTTAGGATCTAATGATGGTCCTAACTCAATTTTTTTTTTTTTTGAAATTTTGAAAAAATATGCCTTGTTATAGCCTTACTTTTGATTTTGGCTGATTTTTGTTTTTTGTGATTTTTTTGTGCCTTACTGCTTTTTTAGCCGGGTTTAAGTAAGTGCATTATATTTGCAGTAGTTTTTAGGGTCTAATGATGGTCCTAACTCAATTTTATTTTTTTGAAATTTTTGAAAAAAAATGCCTTGCTATAGCCTAACTTTTTATTTAGGGTGATTTTTGTTTTTTGTCATTTTTTGCACCTTACTGCTTTCTTAGCCGCGTTTAAGTATGTGCATTATATTTGCAGTGGTTTTTAGAGTCTAATGATGGTCTTAACTCAATTTTTTTTTTTTGAAATTTTTGAAAAAATATGCCTTGCTATAGCCTTACTTTTTATTTTGAGTGATTTTAGTTTTTTGTCATTTTTTGTGACTTACTGCTTTCTTAGCCCTGTTTAAGTATGTGCATTATATTTGCAGTAGTTTTAAGGGTCTAATGATGGTCCTAACTCAAATTTTTTTTTTGAAATTTTTGAAAAAAAATGCCTTGCTATAGCCTTACTTTTTATTTTAGGTGATTTTTGTTTTTTGTCATTTTTTGTGCCTTACTGCTTTCTTAGCCCTGTTTAAGTATGTGCATTATATTTCCAGTAGGTTTAAGAGTCTAATGATGGTCCTAACTCAATTTTTTTTTTTTTTTTAATTTTTGAAAAAATATGCCTTGCTATAGCCTTACTTTTTATTTTGAGTGATTTTAGTTTTTTGTCATTTTTTGTGCCTTACTGCTTTCTTAGCCCTGTTTAAGTATGTGCAATATATTTGCAGTAGTTTTGAGGGTCTAATGATGGTCCTAACTCAATTTTAATTTTTTTTGAAATTTTTGAAAAAAAATGCCTTGCTATAGCCTTACTTTTTATTTTCGGTGATTTTTGTTTTTTGTCATTTTTTGTGCCTTACAGCTTTCTTAGCCCTGTTTAAGTATGTGCATTATATTTGCAGTAGTTTTAAGGGTCTAATGATGGTCCTAACTCAATTTTTTTTTTTTTTTAAATTTAAAAAAAAAAAATGCCTTGCTATAGCCTTACTTTTTATTTTCGGTGATTTTTGTTTTTTGTCATTTTTTGCACCTTACTGCTTTCTTAGCCGCGTTTAAGTATGTGCATTATATTTGCAGTGGTTTTTAGGGTCTAATGATTGTCTTAACTCAAAATTTTTTTTTTTGAAATTTTTGAAAAAATATGCCTTGCTATAGCCTTACTTTTTATTTTGAGTGATTTTAGTTTTTTGTCATTTTTTGTGCCTTATTGCTTTCTTAGCCCTGTTTAAGTATGTGCATTATATTTGCAGTAGTTTTAAGGGTCTAATGATGGTCTTAACTCAATTTTTTTTTTTTGATATCTTTGAAAAAATATGCCTTGCTATAGCCTAACTTTTTTTTTGAGTGATTTTAGTTTTTTTGTCATTTTTTGTGCCTTACTGCTTTCTTTGCCCTGTTTAAGTATGTGCAATATATTTGCAGTAGTTTTAAGGGTCTAATGATGGTCCTAACTCAATTTTTTTTTTTTTTTAAATTTAAAAAAAAAAATGCCTTGCTATAGCCTTACTTTTTATTTTGGGTGACTTTTGTTTTTTGTCATTTTTTGTGCATTACTGCTTTCTTTGCCCTGTTTAAGTATGTGCATTATATTTGCAGTAGTTTTAAGGGTCTAATGATGGTCTTAACTCAATTTCTTTTGAAATTTTTGGAAAAAAAAATGCCTTGCTATCGCCTTACTTTTTATTTTGGGTGATTTTTGTTTTTTTGTCATTTTTTGTGCCTTACTGCTTTCTTAGCCCTGTTTAAGTATGTGCATTATATTTGCAGTAATTTTAAGAGTCTAATGATGGTCCTAACTCAATTTTTTTTTTTTTTAATTTTTGAAAAAAAATGCCTTGCTATAGCCTTACTTTTTATTTTCGGTGATTTTTGTTTTTTGTCATTTTTTGTGCCTTACTGCTTTCTTGGCCCTGTTTAAGTATGTGCATTATATTTGCAGTAGATTTAAGGGTCTAATGATGGTCCTAACTCAATTTTTTTTTTTTTTTAATTTTTGAAAAAATATGCCTTGCAATAGCCTTACTTTTTATTTTGAGTGATTTTAGTTTTTTGTCATTTTTTGTGCCTTACTGCTTTCTTAGCCCTGTTAAGTATGTGCATTATATTTGCAGTAGTTTTAAGGGTCTAATGATGGTCTTAACTCAATTTTTTTTTTTTTGATATCTTTGAAAAAATATGCCTTGCTATAGCCTAACTTTTTATTTTGAGTGATTTTAGTTTTTTGTCATTTTTTGTGCCTTACTGCTTTCTTAGCCCTGTTTAAGTATGTGCAATATATTTGCAGTAGTTTTGAGGGTCTAATGATGGTCCTAACTCAATTTTTTTTTTTTGAAATTTTTGAAAAAATATGCCTTGCAATAGCCTTACTTTTTATTTTGAGTGATTTTAGTTTTTTGTCATTTTTTGTGACTTACTGCTTTCTTAGCCCTGTTTAAGTATGTGCATTATATTTGCAGTAGTTTTAAGGGTCTAATGATGGTCCTAACTCAAAATTTTTTTTTTTGAAATTTTTGAAAAAAAATGCCTTGCTATAGCCTTACTTTTTATTTTGGGTGACTTTTGTTTTTTGTCATTTTTTGTGCATTACTGCTTTCTTTGCCCTGTTTAAGTATGTGCATTATATTTGCAGTAATTTTAAGAGTCTAATGATGGTCCTAACTCAATTTTTTTTTTTTTTTTTTTTTTTGAAAAAAAATGCCTTGCTATAGCCTTACTTTTTATTTTCGGTGATTTTTGTTTTTTGTCGTTTTTGTGCCTTACTGCTTTCTTGGCCCTGTTTAAGTATGTGCATTATATTTGCAGTAGATTTAAGGGTCTAATGATGGTCCTAACTCAATTTTTTTTTTTTTTTTAATTTTTGAAAAAATATGCCTTGCAATAGCCTTAATTTTTATTTTGAGTGATTTTAGTTTTTTGTCATTTTTTTGTGCCTTACTGCTTTCTTAGCCCTGTTTAAGTATGTGCATTATATTTGCAGTAGTTTTAAGGGTCTAATGATGGTCCTAACTCAAATTTTTTTTTTTTGAAATTTTTGAAAAAAAATTCCATGCTATAGCCTTACTTTTTATTTTGAGTGATTTTAGTTTTTTGTCATTTTTTGTGCCTTATTGCTTTCTTAGCCCTGTTTAAGTATGTGCAATATATTTGCAGTAGTTTTAAGGGTCTAATGATGGTCCTAACTCAAAATTTTTTTTTTTAAATTTTTGAAAAAAAATGCCTTGCTATAGCCTTACTTTTTATTTTGGGTGACTTTTGTTTTTTGTCATTTTTTGTGCATTACTGCTTTCTTTGCCCTGTTTAAGTATGTGCATTATATTTGCAGTAATTTTAAGAGTCTAATGATGGTCCTAACTCAATTTTTTTTTTTTTTTAATTTTTGAAAAAAAATGCCTTGCTATAGCCTTACTTTTTATTTTCGGTGATTTTTGTTTTTTGTCATTTTTTGTGCCTTACTGCTTTCTTGGCCCTGTTTAAGTATGTGCATTATATTTGCAGTAGATTTAAGGGTCTAATGATGGTCCTAACTCAATTTTTTTTTTTTTTTTAATTTTTGAAAAAATATGCCATGCAATAGCCTTACTTTTTATTTTGAGTGATTTTAGTTTTTTGTCATTTTTTGTGCCTTACTGCTTTCTTAGCCCTGTTAAGTATGTGCATTATATTTGCAGTAGTTTTAAGGGTCTAATGATGGTCTTAACTCAATTTTTTTTTTTTGAAAATTATGCCTTGCTATAGCCTTACTTTTTATTTGAGTGATGTTAGTTTTTTGTCATTGTTTTGTGCCTCACTGCGTTCTTAGCTATTTTTAAGTACGTGCAATATATTTGCAGTAGTTTTGAAGGTCCAATGGTCGTCCTCATTCAATTTTTTTTTTTGAAATTTTGAAAAAATATGCCTTGCAATAGCCTTACTTTTTATTTTGAGTGATTTTAGTTTTTTGTCATTTTTTGTGACTTACGCCTTTCTAGCCCGTTAAGTAGGTGCATGATATTTGC